>NC_135095.1:18467500-18562500 GCF_051107435.1 Chaetodon auriga | reverse complement strand
GTGTGTGTGTGTGGTAGCTGACTCAGTTCCTCAGGGTATTTCCCTGAAGCTCAGTTGTCAAACTCTGTTTTTCTTTGCCCGTCTTTTGTGTTCTTCCTCTCTCTCTCTTACTGTACATCTGTTTCTTTTTCCTCTCAGTCTTTCTTTTTCTCTCTTTCCCGCCGTCGTGAATCCCTCCTGCAGTTGGAGGGATGACATCATCGTAAACTTTTCGACTTGAGCTCCAGCAGATTTAAAGGTGTTGATCGTGTCAGCCCACGTGTCGGCTCAGGATCCAGTAAACAGATTAAAAACGTCACGATGATATGAAGAAATGCATCGACTGACACTTGTTCTGTGTGTGTGTCTCACAGCTGATTGATCTTCATCCTCTGAGCCATTGACCTCCATTAAAAACACATCAGTGAGCCTCACTGCTGTTCCTTCATCATCATGAACACACACACAGTAGTTTATTCTGACTCACACACACACAAACACTCAGCACAGCACCAAATGTGGATTAATCCGCCGCTGAAAATAGTCCCAACAGATGCACCATTCCCTCCTGTTTAGCTGCTAAAATCTACAACGTTTTAGGAAATTGCTGAACCTTTTTTAATAAATAAAACTCTGTATTTGTGAACCATTTTTGCACAATTTGCTCCCTCAGAAGGAGCCAGCGGGCTTGGAGCTGAGAGCGGCTGACAGGGCGCTGAAGTTAGAGCCATCTGAATTGTGAAAACACAACAACAAGTGCAAAGCAGGCGGTCCTGAGTGCACAAACTGTGTGGGTGTCAGCGCACCTGCTATTTTGGTCCATGTGCTGCAGAGCAAAGTGCAAGCAGGATGGGTGAGGTGGAATATAGATCAGAGAGTGTGGAGATTAATAAACACACTCTCGCTGGTCTCATCGTTATGCATTTCAAGAATAAAACATGAAATTTGCTCAGAAAGAAGTTGGAAAGGAGGCAGTGAAAGGCAGGACTGAGGCGCCGCTGCGAATCGACGCCGGCCTCGTAAACAACATGCAGTCTGATGTGTGTGCGGGTGTGTGTGCTGGTTCTGCTGCAGTCTGGACTCATTTGATTCAATGCAGGTAAACACAGTGGACGTTCATGTGCGAAGTCTCTGCTCTCCAACCGCAGGTTTACCAACATGTGTGCTGTGCTGCCTTCAGGTGCTGCAGGGATTTAATGAACTGAGGGAGAAGCATAAAGCAGCTCATATTGATTTATAGTCACATGCAGATTTAAATGCGTCTCATGTTTGGAGAGTGATCATATAAAACGGGTTCTTCTAATCATTATTCTGTCTTTACTTATCATAATTATCAATATTTGATATGTTGCTTCTTGCTGATAAAGAAACAGCAGAAGCTCTGGGACGTTTATTCTCACCGCATCCGTTTTCCACCAAAATACCAACAACTTGCTTTGCTGTGCCTCATCTGAATGAACCTCCCACCTGTTTGCTCCTCTCCTCCCACCTGCACACCGTGTGCTCTGCACGGCCTCAAATATACCACACAGGCGGGCGAAGACGATTTTATGGTTAGGAAAATACCAAACCGAGAGCTGCTGGTGTTGGTCCCAGGAGGTACTGAGAGACGGACATTTTGACATTTTCCTTGGGTTTATTGAGCGCTTAGAAGAGTCTGGAAGGACACCTGCTTTCCTTTAATCTCTGCTGTAGGTTGTGCTAAAGGTACGCTAAGAGGAAGGTAACCATTGCAACAACCTGCTGGAGCTGAAGTAAACATCAGTCAGTGGAGGATGATTTAAATGAAGCCTCTCCTCCGTGCACTTTCCCATACACCTTCGCTTTGTACCGTTAGCTACCCTGTTGCCTGAAAGTATCACTGTTTGTCATAATAGGCTACATAAGATAGCATAACGAATCGCGGTAGCTGGTGAAGATACTAAGCTCCACAGCTATAAAGTACTTTGCTAGCAGTAACTTTAGCAAGCCAGCAAGCCAAGGTTTGCCAGCTAGCTGTAAATTAGCTACGCTGCACGGAGCTGCCGTCGATCACTTTTAGCTCAAAACTGGTTCAAATCAGTTCAGCCTCTGGAGAATTATTAGCTGATGTTATCTACTCAGAACAGCATTTTGCTACGTTAGCTAGCTAGCAAGTTGTCCTCATAAACATTAGCTAACATTAGTCAGCTGAAACCACACTATCACAATATTTTTCACTTGTTTTGCAGTAACCAGCTTTGACTTCTGGACTCTGTTCTGGTGGCTGCTGCTCGTTTGTTGACGTTAGCCAACTGCATTTATAAGCTAACGTTAGCTGTTAGCTGCACACTATTGAAGCTGTTGGTGTTCAGTGTCAGTGTTTTACATAGAAATCTGTCCACAGGCTGTTAACTGAGGAAGGTCTCATTTTTTAAGTTACAATCCGTTCACACTTTTGCGAAATAAAGCGTTGAATACACATAAATTGCTTCATATTCTTAAATTTTGCACGTTTAACACATTTTATCTTTGCATGGTGCAGCCATAAAACCTTGGAGTCGGTTTAAAAATTAAATTCAATATAAGTTTAAAGAAGTTTCAGAGGCTTTTTGGGGGAAATGAATATGCTGTGTGACATTTTCATGCAGTGTTTGAATAATGTAGTATTTGACTTTAATTAAAGACACTGAAAAGAAACATTTAACAGTAAAGATAAAGAGGGTAAAAGATACCGACACCACTGCTCATGATGTTTCTGCTGAAGCACAAAAAGGTTCACATAGTGTGATAAATATACTAAATAAAACAAATGGACAAAAATTGAGTTGTACAGCAAGAAGTACGACATGCTTCCCTTTCTCTCTGCTTTCCATCCAACAGCTCAGATTATGAAAATGCAGACAGTCACTGAATATTCAAACGTCTAAAGCTCGAACCAGTAACACTGCAGGGGTTTCACATCAACACGGCTCTACAGCAGCTGATTTAATGGTTTAACATTCCTCGACCAGAGATGAGGAAGTAACCGGGGAAATCTGAACTGAAGGGAGGGGATGAATGATGGATAAGATATTTCTTATTTTATTATCTGACGGCTGTGGATCCATTTTCTCTTTATGTTTTATGGTTTTTGAAACTCAAAAAAATCCTAAATATATGTTCATGTTGTTTTGTGCTGGATTAGTCGTTCCCCTTTGGGATTTGCAAATTAAAGAAACTCCATCATTTCCTGCTCAGCTTCCTGAATATCTGCTTACATTCAGGAGTTTGTCTGATTCATGATGATGTGAAGACAGTTGGTCTTTGGCGTGGATGTGACTTACGCTGTGACTCATGTCTATTTTTTCTACAAAGGAGGTTTCGGTTCAGCCATGTTTTTCATTTGTCTGCCTCATCTTCATCTGACAAAGCTGATTTTCTATTTTAAACAATCCATCTGTCTACAGGGGCTGAGTAACGACTCGCATTTCATTTGCACTGTACGCACACAGACAGCGGATGATGTCTAAAAACTCTGATGAGTAAAAGTCCGTGAGCCTCTGCTGTCCTCACTTCAATATAAAAGTTTATTACAACACAAATCTGATATCAGAGAAGAGCTCAGTCACTGTTGTTTTGCATTCAGCGTTATCAGCGGAGTCTGGAAAGTCTACAAGGTCTGCATCTTAACCTCCAGACACCCAGAGCCTCCTAACAAACAGTGTGAAGGACTCTGAAAGGCCTCTCAGGTTAACTAACCAAAGCACTCAAACACAAACACTCCTAAACTTTTCTATCACAGTGTTTTTGATGCTTCAAGTCCATTTTCTTCCATTTTATACATGTAACTATTGTGAGTTGAGCTCTGAGCTATGCTATCGCACAGGTGACCTACACTCAGTGCTGTACCTGAATGCATCATGTATGGCAGCTGTTTGTCCTTCATGCCCGTCATTATCGCCCCCTGCTGGTACTGCACCTGCACACACTGACAGGTCTGTTACACATCCGTCTGTAGACACTGACAGAGCACCGTCGAAGGTCTGCAGCCATGATGGCGCCTCTGCCAGGCTGCACAGGGACGGTGTTAGCTAAATGCTAACGTGTTCACAGTGACAACGCTAACATGCTGATGTTAAGCAGAGGGATTTATCCTCTGGGGATCATGAATGTCTGATCATAATTTCATGGGTCTGCATCCTGTATTTGTTGAGACCTTCCAGTTTGGACCAAAGACCACCAACCGAGCCGACGGCACGGTTAATGCTAATGTTTCCACTCCCCCTTTGGGTCAGTCTGTGCTCCTTTGAAATGGCAGAATAACTTCATCAGTTGTGTGAGTGTCAGAGGGGATAAAGGCAGGAAGTGTCATTAAAATTGTGGTGGATGAACTGTGTGTGTGTGTGTGTGTGTGTGTGTGTGTGTGTGTGCGTGTGCGTGTGTGTGCGTGTGCGTGTGTGTGTGTGTGTGTGTGTTAGCTGGACAACTCAGCATTAAATCTCATTAGGAAGTGAGGATGAGAGAGCTGGTCCACTGCCTGAGGACACACACATCCACACACACACGCATAGACATACGCACGGACCCACACACACACACACACACACACACACACACACACACACACACACACACACAATGTTAATTTACTCATCCACCACAGCTAAAAAGTTCAACACACACACACACACACACACACACACACACACACACATCCTGGTGTTCAGATGTTGCTGGGTCCATTTGGAGTGGAACATCCCATAATGAGGGTGTGTCCGTTTCCATGGCGATGAATAATATAGGACTTTTGGACAGAAATCAATTGAAATATATTACTGAGTGTCATTGACTCGGGCCAGAGAGGCGTGTTGAGGTGAAAGTGTCTCTTTGGCTTTCGATTTTTCTTTCAGTGTTTCCTCTTAAATGTTCTTCCTCCATCAGCACCAGTTTCCCTCCGTCCTCCTCCTCCTCCTCCTCCTCCTCCCTTCCTGCAGTTTGTCTCCATCCTGCCTCCCTCTCTCTCTGGTTGTTTGTGTTCGTCTTTTTTGAAAACAATTAGTCAGTAATTATCTTTGTGTCTGCTTTACAGTTAATTAACAAACACACCAGAAGAAGCTGACGGAATAAATAAAAAAAGGGGAATGACATTTAATTACCCAGCAGCTGACTCCAGATCAGACATCCTTTCATATTTGTCGAGTTTGACGCCAGGACTCTCAGCTCCTACGTGTCTCTGTGATAATAAAGTCACTTTCTCTGCCAAGATTAATTAGATATCTTTTGTCAGCCTCCAGAAACATCCACAATAAGACGGTGAAGGCTTTTAGAACAACGTGACCTTTGCTGGCCTGCTCCTCACACACAGGACGTCTTCATCTGGACAGACTCTCTCAGCGTTATTGTGAAGAGGAACGTCTCTTCGTACAGTTCAACGGAGGTGGAACATCTTAACCTGGATGGATCATTTTAGACTTGACTTAACTTAAACCCTGGTGGTGTAACACCTCTTGACCCGAGCAGAGCCTCTTGAGCGAGATGAAAAACCTTAAACCAGGTAGACCAGGTACATTTACTGGAGAGCAGCTTAGTCCTGGTTAACCTGGACGTTCTCCCACCTGCAGGGAATGACTGCACCAAGGTAAAAGCAGTGATACTACACTGAATATATTCCACTACAAGTATTTAAATAAAGTATTATCAGCCAAATGTTCTTAAAGAATCAAAGTAAAAACACGTGTGAGATGGTCCCTCGGTGTCCTATAGCTTATTGGATTAAAGCTGTCGTAGGCAGACCAATCACAGGTCGTTTCAGAGCAGCCTATTGGCTGTTCTACAGATGCGGACGGAGAAAGCCTCGTCTCACAGTCACACCTACACCCACACTTTGTTTCAGGGCTGGAGAAAATCCAGCAGAAACTTTCTTGTGGTAAATTTCTGAAAGCTCCTTTCAGGGTGCAGGGACGTCGTCCCGCCTCCACACGGAGCTTCAGGCTCATTACGTTCGATGGAGCTCGTATCAACGAATGGTAAAGAGGCATGATGGCAAACAGTTGGGATTAACTGTTGAGGGGGGCGGTGATGTGTGTGTGTGTTTGTGTGTGTGTGTGTGTGTGTGGTTTACTGGCCTCTCAGCCCTCTGTCAGCTGCCTCTGAAGCCTCGGGCGCTCAGCCCTGGGGCCACAAAGCGCCGGAGGGGCATCTATGAGAAGACGAGTCGTGGCCGGAGGGATCGGGGTCTTGCTGAGGCTGACGCCATGGAGAGCGAGCCCTGCAGGGCGTGAGGTTTCACAAGCCGACCGACCGACCGACTCCTTCTGCTGACCCTCCAGCTCCTGGGTGTGGTGGGAGGGGCTTAGTGGAGCGATGGGAGGCAGCAGAGAGGGAGGCAGGAGGGTTTACAGCTGCTGCCTTCTGCTGCTTTAATATTCCTGCTGCATTAATGCTCCTGCTGCTCCTTTGAACTGCTTTATGTGCTGTTGGCTGCTTTAATCTACAGCAATGCATCATATTCTAGAAGATCATCATGTGTTTGCAGCCTGTGAGAACCTCGTATCTCCAAAAAGTTTGACAAGCTCAGAAAAACAGGCTGTTTTCAGCTTTGCGACGATGCATTTTCAGCTGATCCAAGAGGCTTTTTAAAGAGTTTATTGAGCTGAAGAAGGAGGAGAATTTTCTCCAGACATGAATGAAGAATTCATCCTTCAGTCAGCATCAGCACAGCAGGAGATACGAGCTTTTCACTGAACAAGAACAAATCTGAAGAGTATCTAGTAACTGTCAGACAAATGTAATGGAGTAAAAAACACATTTACCTGTTGCAGCAGGGTAAAGTTATAAAAATGGAAATAACAATAATAATGGAAGTACAATTACCTCAAAGTTGTACTTGAGTAAATGTACCAGAGGTGGAGCACATCACCTTTGTGGAAGTTCAGGTGAGAAATAAACGACATCAATCGTCCTAAGATGAAGCCTTTTGACACACTTTGATTTGATGTCCAGGATCATTTATATGTAATCGTTATTAACAACAATTAAAGAGGATTTTAACGTTTTACAGAGATCAGAGTTGAACGTCAACATACTGTTTGTCAAAGCTCAACCCACTCAACCCAGGTGGAAAGATCTGGACCTGGACTGGTTAACCTGGACACCTCCACCCATCCGAGTCGATGCTCTGAACCTGATTAAATATCTGCAGATTTTTCCGAACAGAACATTTCTACCAAAGTAAAAACCTTGACACACGTTTGGACTTTTCGAGCAGCATCTGCTTTGCTCTCCACTTGCTTCTGGCTTTCAGTTTACCGACTTCAGATTCACTGAAAATGATCCTTACTGTTGTCGTTGGCAGCCAATCAGAGACGGCGAAGCAGGCGGTTTCAAGGAGAGCCGCTGCTGTTGTAATTAGTAAAGAATGTTATCAAAAACACCCTTCAGTCGATGCTGCTCCTCTTCAGCTTTAATGTGTTCTGCATGACCGTTCTGCTTTAATATTTTATTATTTTTCATATCTTAGACTGAGACTTTTATTTTGTTGTTTTATGAGCGCTCATCTTCCTCTCTCTGTTCTTGTGAATAATCAGTTGAACAGATAATAAATAACTTCCGTTCATATAATCTCACATGCAGCTTTAATAAGATGGCATCAATCTGTGTTTTATACTCCAATAAACCGAACTTCTGTTTCTGTCCTGAACAATAAACTGCAAGACAACTGAAGACATAAAACAGACACATGAAAATCAACTTTAGATTGTATTATTTCACATACAGTTTTTAGACTCATAAAAATTCTACTACTCCTTCGACTGAATAATAAAGTTTCTAACAGCTTTTACAACTTTATCACAGCAGCAAACTGAGCAGAGGCCGTGGACGGACCTTCATGAGCGCTGCTTCGCCGTAGCCGCTGCAGGTGAGCAGATACTGAACAGACCTTTGAAACAGCTCTGACATGACGTGAACAGCTGTGATCAGAGCCTCCCTGCAGGTACGCTGACATCTTAATGTCGTTAGGACAGGTACCTGAGGAAGGAGGGGCTTCTCGTCTTAATTACAGAACACATCCGCTCTATGTGGATCCATGCTTTTCTTTTCTGTGCTGGCAAACCGAGCTGCAGCTCTGCCAGAGGTTTTCTCTGCTCCAGGAAAGGTCACTGCCGTCAGTCCGTTTCTTCTGTTCTGCTGAATAACGATCCAGTTCATCCCTACAAGGCTTAAACTGACTGGAATTTATATCTCCATGACAGCAAAGTGTCAAATGACAATGTGAAGAATGAAACTGCCAGGCTAGCTGTTTCCCTCTGTTTCCAGTCCTTGTGCTAAGCTAAGCTAGCATCCCGAGTCTGTAGCCTCGTATAGCCTGACAGATGCGATAATCTTCTCATCTAACTCTCAAAAGGAAAATGAATCAGAATATTTCACAAAACTATTTCTCTAAAGCAGCTATAATATATTTTCAGAATAACAAAGAATGAAACGTTGCTCACAGTGATGACCCTGCAGAGGATTAACAGTGTAATCCGTGCAAACGTTAGCAGATTAGCATAGCATTTAGCAGCTAAAGCATCAGATATGTCCCTCAGGAGCTGGTGGAGACCAAAAACAGAACCAAAAGAACGAAACAAAAGGCAAAAGAAACTCAGCAGAGGTTCTTTACACATAGCGTAGATCTGATGAGTAGACTGCTGCCCACAGCGCCGCCTGGTGGTGTTAGCATCGAGCAGTTGAAATACACACCGTAAAAATACCTGTAAACATGCTGATAGGATTAATACGATAAGGCTTCAAAGGTTGGTGAAAACATGTTCAGACTCACAGAATGAATAGAATCGTGACCTTGACTGAGCTTTATTTAGTGGATAGAGTAATGTTGTCAGCACTATCAGTCAAAAGATAAAGCAGAGAGCGCACACACACACACACACACACACACACACACACACACACAGATTTCTTCTCAGTGTTGGTGGTGTGATATTGATCGGCTCTCTCCTCTGTGTTTGATGAAGGATTTACAGCGAAGCTGAGCAGACGGGCAGGATGCAGTTATTTTAGATGAAGCTTTATTTAACAAGGTTAGTCCCACAGGAGAGGAAGTCACACAGAGACAGACAGAGAGAGAGGTCAGCCACGGAAAGGTCAGAGGTCGTCACGCGGCGCTGAATGTCTTGACTTGAAAGCGGCAGGACAGACAGAGAGAGGCTGCAGAGGATCAGACTCTGTTCCCTTCAGATGAGTCAGATTATGGAGCTGAACATGGACCCTGCATGCGAGGCTGCAGCAATGCTTCAGTCTGTGCTCTGAACAGCTTTCTGAGTGGATGTTAACGTGTTCAGGGTGTTTTTCATGTCTGTTCAAAGGTCTCTGCATCGACAGTGTAACGTGTTATTCTCAAAGTCCTCAGAGATCAATTTCTGATTTTAACCTTTTCAGTAAAACTGACTTGTTTGGTGCTCAGGTGTTTGGGATGTCAGGTGGTCTCATTGTAAGTCATTAACTTTCTCCATTTATCAGCTCTAGTTACAAGTGACTCTTCAGATTCCAAAAAACAACATGTGATGAGGTTTTAAAACCTTCCCAGCGTTTTTGGCTTCTTACAAAACGATCAGTGGGGCTCCTTGTTTCACAACACGTCCCCATTTAAATGTGCAATATGTAAGAAATGCAATGTAACTGAGCTAACCAGCTAAAGCTACAGCAAAGAGCACAGTGAGCAGCTGTTAGCGTTACTCTGCGGATGTGCTGCCCCCTGCTGGTTTGGAAAGACCTTCGACAGGTGGCCAGTTCTTACAATGCACCCAATGTTTAAGAAAAAAGCAAAGATCAGAGAAAGGTTCAAAGAAACGATGGAAAACTTAGGTCTTATTTTTGTTTTTCCTCTCCCATCAATCATCTGACGACCTCTCAGATTGACCTGGTGACCCTTTGGAGGGGCCCGACCCCTTGTTTGGGCACCACTTGGCTAAAGTAGCTAACTGTATTTAAGTAGTTTAAAGCAGCTCCAACAGTAAAACGCTGCTCTGGCACTGATGCTGCTGTGGTTGTGAGGATGTTCTGGGTGGATGCTTCTTCTTCTTCTTCGATGGTTCTTATGGTGCTGCTAAATGTGATGTTGATGTTTGGTGTTTCCAAATATGCGAGAGCAGCTCTTTGTTCCCAAGACTCAGACTTTTCCAGAAGTTCCCAAACTAATTTGGACACAGCAGCGAATGCCTCTGCCTGTCTTTCTTCCGGGGACATCCTGCCATCAGATTAATTCATGAGATAACAGAATTTCTCTCTGTGAATTCAGATCATTGCTGCAGAAGCTGCTCTCTCCTCCAGCAGCCTCACTCTTACAGATCATTTCTGATTGGTCTCTGGTGTTTTTATGATTCTACGCAGCTACTGGCTTGTTTTAAGGTGCCGTGTGGTTCATCTTTATTATTTTTAATCATATTATTTTGTAATTGCATTGTCTTGGCCAGTTTATTCTCTAGAAATACATTTTAATGTCATTGAGACTTTCCTGCTTAAATGAACTGAAGGATTAAATAATGTCTCAGCTTCGGGTTTCTTGCTGTAAATCAATGGGAACTATAACATTTTTGTACAGATGGTGATGTATTTCCTGAGCTCTGGCTGCTGGAGGTAGAAGGTTAAACTGGCTGCAGGGGTTCAGGTTCTTCCAGGCTGAAGCCAACAGTCAACACAAAGGTTATGGAAACAAACTTCATGTGGTCCACTTTTATTTTAAGACATTTTAAAGTGGGCAGCTCACTCAGCTTCCAGCCTCCAGGACGAGGAAAGTTTGAGTCTCAGGGGGGAAAAGTTTGTTCAGACTTCACACAGAGGAGAAAATGAATATGCATGAATGTCATTTCAGAACTGGATCCATGAAAATGAACAGCGGTGATCTGATAGAGAGAATTAAAACTCTGTGTATCTGCTCACAGGACAATTGCACTGTACAGTGCTTCTATTCACGAAGACTCTGAAATCAGATTAAATCTAATGAAACCGAAGCAGCACAGCAGCTGTTACACCAGAGGATGACGTCACGTCACAGATATTCTGTATGTATGCAGCAGATGGAGAGCTCAGGGTGTTAAACTCTCCTGCATGTTTTCGACAAGATCAACACATCTGATTTTATTTAGAATTATTGTTATCCTAAAAAGTGATGCAGCATTGAAGTATTGAAGCCCAGCATGTAATGAAACCTGGTGAATAATCAGCTGTGTGTTTGAGCTTTGGTTTCCAAACTGTGACGCTTATGTTCAGCAGCAAACTCTGCATTAATAACAGTAATAAGGTCATTTTATCTAACGAGTTCACGTGTGTCTGACCTTTGGTCTTCACTGTTAGCAGGCGCATATGTCTACATGCTGGATTCCCATTAGAAATAGCATCTAAGCTGCAGGTGTCTAACTCCTGAAAACCCAGTCACCAGAATAAATGCTGCCATTGTCCTTCTGCAGGCGACGGTGCTCAAACTCTGTGTTTCAGTTGTTGCTGCTGTGGTCACAGTCTGTTTCGGGTTATCAAAGGATCGTGTTTTGGCGTGAAATACCTGCTTCTGTCGCCGCAGCAGTCGGCCGCTCGGCAGAGCGTCTTATTCCTTTAATAGAAATTCTTCTCGCAGCTCCAGCGTTTGTTGATATTTGTGTTTGTGTTTGAGAGGAAGAGATGCCAGAAAAATAACGTGTACTGTTGTATTCAGCGTGTGTGTGTGTGTGTGTGTGTGTGTGTGTGTGTGTGTGTGTGTGTGTGTGTGTGTTTCTCCTGCTAATGACTTGTCAGTTTCCACCACAAGTGCTAGAGGTGACGCTTCCTCCCTGGAGACACACACCCACACTTACCCACACACACACACACACACACAAGCACACAAGCACACAAGCACACACAAACATACACACATAAACACACTTTTACCGCCAGCGGGGTCAAACGGGGTCACAAAAAGTGACACCATAATAAGTCTTTGTCAGTCTGATCAATGACTCCACACACACACACACACACACACACACACACACACACACACAATGAAAATGAACACACACACACACAAAGTGAATACCAACAAATGGACCCACACAGTGAATTCTAATTAGCGAGCAGGCTAAACGAGGCAGTGATCCCATTTACTGCTCACAATACAAAGAGTTTAACTTTCTCCCTCTCGCTCGCTTTCTCGCTCTTCTCATGTTAACAAGTTTGTTTTTCCGAGCGCCGACTCATTTATCAGAACGAGAGAGCGCAAACATGAATTAATCAACTTCTGTTTGTTTCAGCACAATTAGTGATCAAATCAATTTCTGCCTTCAAAGGATGGAGCGAGGGAGCGAGGAAGGAGAAGAGGGAAGGAAACGGCGAGGAAGAGGGAAATGAGCAAAAAAATGAAATGAAGAAACGGAATTAAAGGGAAGATGGAGGGAAGTACAAAACAGAGGGCAAAGATGAAGGAGGAGTGAAAGGCGAAGGGAGAAAAGGGAGGAAGGAGTGACGAAAGGACAAGAAAAGGAGGTCAAGGGACAAAACAGAAGAAGAAGGAAGCAGAAGAAAAACAAGGAGAGAACGAGTGAAGGAAGAGAGATGGAGTTAGGAAAGAAGTGAAGGAAGGAACACAGTGAAAGGAAGGAGGGAGGACAGAAAGTGTGTGAAGGTGCATGAAAGAAGGAAGGAGGTAAAGGATGGAAGTAAGAAAAAGGGGTCAGGAAAATGAGAATATAGAACATAGAGATAGAAATAAAAGAGAAGAGGAGAAAGGAAAAAAGAATGAAGAGGAGAAAAGGAGGTCAAGGAGAAGGGGAGCAAGCTGGGGGAAGGACAGAAAGGAAAAAGAAAAGAAGTCGGAGGAGAAGATCAGAGGAAATGAGACAGGAGAGAAGAAGGCTGAAATGGAAGGATGTAAAAAGGAAGTACAAGAGAAAACAAGAAGTAAAGGAAGAAGAGAGATGCAAAACAAAGATAGGAGGGAAGGAAGGAAATACAAGGGGAGGGAAATGAAGAGAAAAGGAGCAAGAGCAAAGGAAGGGAAGGAGGAAGGAGAGAAAGAAAGAAATACAAAACAGAGTAAGACATCTGGAGGAAAGGAGGAAAAGAAAGAGCCAAGAAATGAAAGGAAGTCGTTAAAAGAAGATCAAAGAAATAAGAGAGGAGTGAAGAAAGGACAGAAAAAGAGAGGTCGAGTAGTGAAGCAGAAGAAGATGGAAGAAGGAGAGAAGGATGGAAGGAGGAGAGGTAGAATGAAATGAAGAGGAGAGAAACAAGGAAAGAACAGGAAAAGGAAGAAGAGAAGTAGGGAAGATGGCAGAGGAAAGAATTAAGAGATGAGAGACGGAAGGAAGAAGAGAAAAGGAGGAAGTACAGGGTATAACAACAATACAGCAACAACAAGAGAGAAGAGAAAGAAACAGAAAGGAAGGAATAAGAAGAAGAGGATTGTAAGGAAGAAGGAAAGAAAGAGTGTGAAGAAAGGAAAGAAGGGAAGGAAAGAGGATAGGAAGTTAGGTAGAAGGAGAGATGGATGGAGGATTGATGAGTGCTGTTCTGGTCTGGACGTGTGATTAGCATTTAGCTGACTGAACTGAACTGTGCTGCTTCATCACTATTTAGGCTCCTGTTTCTGCTAGCACACACACACACACACACACACACACACACACACAGTGAAGCTGCACAATCATTAATAACCTGAATGATTTCATGTTTTTAAAATAGTAAATAAAGTCAAAACTTCCCCGTTGAAAAATGTCTCCCAGTGTAAATTAGAAACAGTGAACAGAGACGAGCAGAGGACGCACACAGACAAACAGGCGAGACAGAGCGTCTTCATCAGCTGCTGGGAGGTGGACAGGGCCAGGCTAGCTGTTTCCCCCTGTTTCCAGTCTTTGTGCTAAGCTAAGCTAACAGCCCGCTGGCTGTAGCCTCCTTTTAATGGACTGATATGAGAGTGTCTGATGTTCTTATCAACATTAATGAATAAGCATGTTACAGAATGTCAAACTAAAGCTTTAACGCATGTGTGACTGATATTTTACAGGCTAATAATGTATTAAATTCATTTTTTAATGTCGCCCTCCCTCTAGCATGTTTTCAATCCGTCCCTCTTTCTTTCTTCACTTTCATCATTTTCCTCCCTCTCACTGAAAGTCACATGAACAAAAGCCTGAACTCTCCGCCGTTATGTTGGCGCCGCAGCAGCTGTCAGAACGTCTCTGTCACGTGACGCTCGCCATCTTTCATATTGTTGTGTGTAATGACCTCTGCGGTCTCTAGGGGGCCCCAGCGGGGTCCGGCCTCTGTAATCATGTTTAAGTGTTATTTCAGCAGGTTCCCTCTCTCCAATCTATGCTCGCCGTATTAAACCTGGTTCTCGCTCCGCAGGTTTAACCCTCCTCCGCTCGGCTCTGATCGCATCGTGCTGCTCTGCATCTGCTGCGGCCGCTTTTATGTGTTTTTATTGTTTTTATTGTGTTTTCATCGCAAACTGTTTCTGCAAACCAAATCTTCCTCACGGGACTCTAAAGTTTGAATTGAATCAGAGGTTTTTATTCAGCGAAAGCTGCCGCAGAAACGCACCAGCGAACAATAACTTCTAATGGATTTATATATAGGAGCCTGGCAGGCTGTGTGTGTGTGTGTGTGTGTGTGTGTGTGTGTGTGTGTGTGTGTGTGTGTGTGTGTGTGTGTGTTGTACTGTAGCAGTAAGTTTCTGTGAACCCCTGCTGAATATAAACGACTCAAAATCCAATACTGATCTGTCTCTCTCACTCTCCCTCTGACACGACACACACACACACACACACACACACACACACACATACACACTCTGCAGTAGTGACCAGTCCTTCAGTAAAGCTCTTCATTTGCTGCATTAACGGTTCCTCCTCACACTGCTGGATCATCTCGGTTTCGAGCACGAACCCTTTGGCTCGTCTCCAGATGCTGCAGGCTGATGACACTCTGGAGCTCCTGCCTGCAGGAAAATAAGGAATATTTATGTTTATTTCTATTGAGGCAGTTAATCCATCAGCAGCTTCGACTCCATCGACTCTCTTCAGGAACGGCTGCGATCTGATGGCTCGTGCTCTGAAGTGACGGCCAGTCTGAAAATGTAAATCTCCAGGTTTCTGATTAGATTGTAATTTCAATGAATGACTTTCGGCCGTCGAGGTTCGGTTGTACGCAGAGAGAAATGTGTGCAGCTCTGTTCAGACAGGATTAACATTACAGGCGAGAGGAGGAATGAAATCTTCACTGTGCTCATATTTAATTTAACTCGTCATTACAGACAACATTTCAGCCACTGGGAAATTACAGGATATGCTCTGTGAAACCCAAACCACCACCACTACAACCCCAGGGCTGGCCCTCATTTTAATACCTGTTCATCAAAATGAACGACGAGACATTATTTATTATCAGTGAAGCTTTTGATGAACAAATAAAGCTCAATGTCGAAACAATAAGCTGTTATTTACAAAGAAATGCTGGACAATGAAAATCTAGGAAAATGAAACAGGATTACAAGATTATTGTAAAAACAATAACTTCCCGTTCTTGTTAATGGGTAGAAATCATTCAAACATAAAGGTTTAACTGGAGCAGAGATGAGTCCTTAAAAAGCTAATGTCCAACCCAGAAACACACATAACAGCGCCCCCGGATGGTTGGGAGGCTCACTGCTGTTTAACAGAGAAACAGCCCTGATAAAAGATATGAACACAAGTCAATTAAATCTGAACACACAGACATGATTCAGAGTGTCTTAGAGGTCCTGAGGATATCATTATGTCTGATGTCCATTGAGAATAAACACGTATAAATCTGCTTAAATGAATAAAAACGCTGCAGAATTTGCTTGAGATTCTTCACATTTTTCAGTTTTCTTCAGTATTAAAGTGATCCAGTGACATTTGTCTGTACATCCATGACTACACTGCAAACAGGAGCCGATAATAACAAGCTCAGCACAAATGGTGCCAATTTGTCAAAATATAATCAACTATACAGTAAACATGGCTGGAAAGAGAGCAGCAGGACGTACCTGCAGCTGAAATCACGGCGGCACTTTTGATGAGCTCTTATGGCGTCTGGCTGTTTTGACGGCTTCATTTGTTTCTGTTGTCGTACTGGTTCCTTGCATGTTGTTGTGAGCATGTTTCCATCTATCAGTTCAACAGAAACATTTGTCCATTTTCACACAAAAGGCTCATTTCACGCTGAGCTGATAAAAAAGAAAGACAAGCAGCTCAGACATCCACATTAAAACACTGCAGCGTCGCTCCAGACCGATTTGAATTACAGCAGGAGCAGCGAGTTCACAGAAGAACAGCAGGTAATTGCAGCTGTAATTATTACTGAGGTGGGGGTGAAAAAATTACTCCATCTGCATGGAATTAAAATCACTGACCAGTGCAGCTAATGGTAAAATCACCTCAGCATACCGAAGAGAAATAACTCCAGTCTGGATGGAGCTTTGCACATAGAAACCATCACGACCTGCTGCCATGTCGACATGTGAGAGCCCACAGCACACGACGCCTCACCGTGTCAAGAAGTGTTCAGGCTGCGGTTTGGAAACATGAATGTATAAAAGGTCAACAGAAAGAGGCAAACAGACGGATTTGTCAGGGGCTTCGAGTCTGAAAATGTTTCCGCTTCAGTGGAAAATGTGGACACGTCCCAGAGCTGTTTCACTCAACCTCATGATAGCAGGAAGACACGAGGGGGGAGGAAAATATCCAGCAGAACTGTGATCCTGAAGAGGTTTCACATCACAGAAATCTGTGAGCAGAGCAGTGAAGAAGCAGAAGTACTAATACCACACTGTGAAAATACTCCAGGGCAAGTGAAAGTCCTGCATTCAAAGCACTCGAGGTAGAAGTACTCGTGTATGAGTAAAGAGTTCCTGTTCGTTCATGTTCCTACTGCAGATGTTTCAGCTTGAGCTCATTGAGCTCTTTTATATCCTGTTGGCTGCTTTAATCTACAGCAATGCATCATATTCTATAAGACGTCGTCCTGTGAGAACCACGTATCTCCGAAAAGTTGGATGAGCTCAGAAAAACAGCCTGTTTTCAGCTTTCACAGGAAGTTTGTGCTTCCTCTCCACTGAACGACTCACCTGCAGCTGACGCCATCTTTACGGTGCGTGAAACACAGATCAGTCGACTCGCTGCAGCTCGACGCCTCAGACGCCCTCTGACAGCCATGAAAACACAGCGCAGATGAAAAGTTTGAAAAATTACTTTAAGTCATTATTTAAATTAAGCGCTTTTCATATTTCTTCTTTCAGTTTTCTGCATTTAATGTTTTGAGCTGTGAGGCTTCACTGCGCTGCTTTTGTGTTTTCTCCTCTCTCTTCTCGTACCTTCATCAAACATGATGGAGCTGGACTCTGAAAGCAGATTCACGTCTCAGGAGAACATCCTGGTGAGAAAAAGGTCAGCGCACGACAAACCTCATAATAAACCTTATGATAAAAACCTTTTCTTACTGCAGAGCGTGTGGCGGCGTCTCCCTTTGAAAAGCAGAGGGTTGAAATGAGCATCTATCTATCTATCTATCTATCTATCTATCTATCTATCTATCTATCTATCTATCTATCTGTGTGTCATCTCTTTCGGTGTCTGTGTTCATTTCTTTTCTAAATGGCCTGCAGAGATGGATTTTATATCCTCCATCCATCATCTTTGCAGAGAGATGTAACCTGAAGAAACAGCCCACGCCTTCAACGCTGCACTCAGAGCGAGGCGGCGAGTGTGGCTGAGTGTGTGCGTGTGTGTGTGCACGTGCACGTACTGGGATATAATAGAGGTTAAGCAAAAAGGCAACGTGACTTTGGCTGCCTGAAGCAAAGATGGAAGTGTGTGTGTGTGTGTGTGTGTGTGTGTGTGTGTGTGTGTGTGTGTGTGTGTGCGAGGGTTTCTGCTACGTTTTCACCTCCGTGTTAAAAACGACCCTGAACATTAGCGTATTCTTCTCTGTTTGCTGGACTCTGTATGCACACAGATGTTCCTCTCTTGCAGTACGTCTTTCTTTCTGCAGGACCGAGCGCTCGCTGCTGCTGTTGTTGTTGATGATGTGCTTGATTGACGGAGCAGAACGTGCTGATCTGAACCGAGCCGGGCTGATTTCACCGCCATCACAGACTCTGAGGAAATGGAAATAAAGCACAGATTTTCCGCCCTTATTGTTTATTTAACAGCCATAAATAAAAAGTGGTAAACACCATTTTTGATTAGGATAGCTGCCAGTCAAAGCTGTGACCATCAGACATCCTGCTTTTTACCTCACATGCATGTAAAGTGAAGGTGGAAGAAGCTATTGTTTAACCAGACCAGTAAAATGAGTCTGAAACATCCTTTCCAAGGCTGAAGCAGAGTCAACTGGAAGCTGTTCTGAACCCGTCTGGATACATGCATGGTTTTGGTCTCTTTTATCCCCAGGAGGCAGAGTCACTGTAAGTGCTGCTGGCATTGAGTCATAGAAGTTTGAACGCATTGATTTTTTTGGAAATAGATGCCTGCAGATGAATTTATCTGGGACTTACTGGCTGGAAAACACAACGGCAGCACAGCATGAAGCCTTACACTCCTCCAAGATCAATAAAAACTGATAACAACACATCAGAAACTTAATATTTTCATGTTTTCTTTCGTGGTGTGACTAGGCATTCTCCAGAAATGTATTATATTTATCTACATAAGAACTGATATTTATTTTTATTAATTCTAAAATTTGGCCCTCCATATTTTATATTTAAGGTATCTGTGCCTATATTTTCGCCATATATCTTTACATTAAGGCCATTTCCTGTACTTATCACTCAGACTGTGTGAAACATCCCTCTTAACTCCCAAATCCTTCATTTGAGGTGACCTGAGCTGTGAATTAGTCACTGAAGTGACATATGAGAATTTCATTGGTTATCCGTAACATTATCTGCAAAGTCGGCTGTGATTGGTTCAATCTCCAGCCTCTGTTAAACTCAGACTGCTATTGGCTTCTCTGGTCGCCGGGCTTCAACTAACAGATTGTGATTGGTCGACTGAGGTGTCACTCCAAACGTGAGCCTACGCAGAGTAACGGGAGAGAAAATGGCGCGAATCTCCGTCTGTTTCCGGAAGTTGTAACGCGACACGCTGAAGAGAGGCGGAAGAGGAGTCCTTCACCTGTTAATTTGAAAGCAGAAAACGTCTTTCTGTGGATTATTTTCATGTTTTGGACTAAAAATCTTTCCTGCAGTGGATCTTCTGGACCTTTGAGGACGTTTCAGACCGTTTTTGTGGGAGTGTTATCGATCTGTGGATCAATAAGAGACTCAGGTGAGTTGCCTCAGTGTGGCATTAATTTTAGAAATGTTTGTTTACTGTTGGCGTTTATTGAGCCTCCTGTTGTGATTGTATCTCGAAATGGTTCGAATCAATCAATCTACGTGAACATGAGCTTTTTGTCGGTGTTTAATATGAGTATAAACGTGAACGTCGGGTTTTTGTTAATTGACGCAAGAACAGTAAATTGGTCCACAGACAGACTGACTGAAGGTAAGAAACAGCTGAAGAAATCATGAAATACACATTTAAACAGTGAGAAAATGAGCTAAAGGTGGAAATTTTAACAAAACACTTTCATATCCAAAGTTAACACGATGTTATTGATAATGCTGAGACCTTGTAGTCACGTGCTGTCATGGAGATAATGAGATATTTTAACAGCATATCTCACATTAACATGAGAAAACAGCTGCATCATGAGAGAAAAAAATTTAGCTTTGAGCGTGAAATAAAACTGGTGTGATGACAAAATAAAAGGTATGAAAGGTGCTTGTACCTGTAAAGATAACAGTTAACACAATCTACAGTAAATCACATCTCAATATAGTCGACTGAAATGTTAATGTAGTAAAATAAGTAAATGAAATAAATGAATCTGTGAGGTAAAAAATGTTGTTTTCAGAAATAATATGATTGATAACATGATAACCTTATTGTGATGTAATAATAATAATAATAATAATAATAATAATAATAATAATAATAATAATAATAATAATTAATCCCAAATTAGCGTGTTACAGAGAGCAGGTAGTAATGACAGGGGTTAGACTATAAAAATGGATCCTCCTTCCTCTCACCTGAGCTCCTCCACCCGTCTCTCCACCTGCACCTCGTTCACAGTCGTCTGCTCAGTTTTCCTGATCTTCGTTGTCAGTTCTGCTTATTTTCAGTCAGTCGTTCTGCTGCCTGTCGTCTCCTAATCAGGTGTCGGAGGCGTGTTAGGTCTCATGAACCACAGTGAGATCCTGTCGCCTCCAGCTCCTCATCTAACAGCTCGCTGCGGCTGTTCCTTCAACCGCCTTTCCTCCCTGCAATGTTTAACAGGGATCAGCTGACAGAATAGTGCTGAGCACGTGCACGTCTCGCTGTGTCGGCCTGTTTTTGTTAAGGATCAAAGCCTCAGCCGGTCAGGTGTGGTCAGAGGTGCTCTGCTGCACCTGTTGCCACACCCAGCAGTGATGTCACAGTGCATCGACACACCTGAAGTTGCTCTTGAGGTCGTGATCTGAGGAAAGGCTAAAATCAGTCTGTTGAAGCAAAGCGCTGATCATGGAGGTCATTGGCTGTCGCCCTGTTCGACAGGTGGCAGGTGTGGTCGCTGTTGTCAGGCCCCGTGTCAAAACGTCCACCCGGCCGTGATCTCAGCCCCCCGTCGATCGCCATCAGGCCCGCCGGTTCCCATAGCAACGCTGGAGGGGTCACAATGAAGCAGCTGCGTGTTACACTGAGGCTTAAGCACACAGACAGCCACTCAGGCACTCCTGCCAGCTCCAGATGCATTGTGGGTACCAGGGGTGCAATTTAGTTCAAGTGCCTCTGTCTGAGCTCGACGCAGACACACACACGCACTCCCGCCCACTCGTACACTCACACACACTTGACGTGATTCCCCGTGCTGAGTTACAACCCAATTTACAGAGGGAGAGTTTCACTGATGACCTGGCAACCCGGCGGCTCCTTTATTTACTATCTGGCAACCCAGCATCACATTTACTCTCAGCTGAGCCGAGGAGACACCGGACCAGCGCTGTGAGTCAAAGCATCCATCCCTCAGACGTAAACCGCTTGTAAGGACAAACGCTCGAGTCATTTCCACGGCGTTGAGAAGCTAATTATCGCCAACGAGCCAGTTTACCCATCATGCTTTGCTCTGGAATCGTGTGAAACAAACTGGAGTCTCATTACGACAAGCGGTGCGTTGTCATTAGATTCAATGACTGCATTATCACAGCGGTGTGTGTGTGTGTGTGTGTGTGTGTGCCAGATGGTGATGCATCAACCATGCAGTCATTAGGAGGAAATTAGAATAATGAACAAACTGTCTGTTTGTCTGTTTGTCTGCTTTCGTTTCCTCCGACGCCATAAATACAGAAGCACAAACAGTGTGTGTTCAGCCCGTTCACACCTGTAGCTTCTGAGTTTCTCGCCACAAAAGTTTCAGGAAGTGATGCGCTCGAGCGGTAATAATTGCAAATGACAAAGGACCGGAGATTAATGGGGCTGCATGGCTAAAGCGGCAAATAATTCATCAAATCCTGCTTTTCTTCTACTTTTGGAAAATCTTTTGTCTCACTTTCCTAAAACAGTTTTTCTTGCTCAGTCAGGAGAGAAGACCAGTACCAGTTTCTCCTCCTCCGGTGTGGAGATGGAACCACGACATGTTTAACCTTTAAATGGTAGCTCGAGTCTTTAGCGACCCGGCACTCTGTTCCACCGTGTTTCATTTGTTCACGTCAGTCAGTTAACCACTCGGCTCCTTCATCAGACTCTTCATCAAATGCGGGCATTGTTTTTCTGAATCCTGTGGCCAATCAGGCAACAGTTATGTCACTGCCAATCAATAATCGATGGATATTGTTGTATTTTATAGGACAAACGACCCGCCCGTTGGCCGGAGGTGTCATACCTGGACATGCAGTGACAGTCCAGATAATATATTTCTGACGTCGGTCTCGTTTCCTGCTGTTCAGACTCTTTATTTCACGGTTTTGGTTCTGATTTCATCGCTGTGGCCAAACAGAACCACTGTCTCTATTTTTATGTCCATTTGTGCTCATTACGCAACTTTTTACCACGAGCCAAGAAGCAGAGAACAGGTCGGTTTTTAACTTCGTGCTGTTTACAGGGTTCATTAATAGAAGGTCGTTCAGCTCGATGTCTGTGAATTATTAATGTTTATATACGCTCTGCTCCCAGCGGTTCTCCAGTGGACAGACTGTTAGACAGAACTTCATTGTAAAGACGGGTGTTTTATGGTTGGAGCGGTAAAAACCTACAGCCTCACTGAGACTCTTCACTGATTCGCTTTGATCTACAGGTGCAATCGGCGCACGTCAGCGACATCACTGATTCACCTGTGCTGAAGCGTTTGGTGCAGGTGTGCTCGTTTTGACCCACTGGGACCCACAGTTCACCATTTCCATCCTCTGCAGACGACCTGACGCCATGATGCTTTTACTGCCCTTCACTCTTCAGGCAAGTAAAGAAAATGATCAGCTGGTTTTGTTTTGTTGTTTGCCATTGAAAATGTGATGCAGCAGCAGCTTTTAGACAAGGTGCTGCTGCTTTTGAGCCACCCAGCAATAAACTAGCTGAGCTGATTTATGGTTAATGATGCTTTATCCCTAATTTTAGCCTTTTTAAGAGACGTTAAGTTTCAGGTGTTTAAGCTCGCAGATTCTTTCTCTCCAGTGCGGCAAATTTTGATGTTTGCTGATGTATTGAACGCTGCCACACTAAACGTGGGTGTGTTGTTATCTTAAGTGTTGGGATGTGGAGTGGCTCTTTTTCCTGCCCAAACAAATCCTGAGAGAGTCTGAGAGGTGCAATATGTTATTCAGCTCTGTCAGACGCCGGCCGGATAAAAGCTCAGCCTTTCTGTGTGTAAATGCTCTGCCATCGGATCACAGAACTGATGCGGAGACGGCCGACAGGTCGAGTCAGAGGAGGGTGTGGACCGGCAAATTCACTTTATGGCACTTTTCATGGCTGAGGTCCCCCAGCCCGGTGATGAATTCTGACTTTATCTGTCTTCTGAAGCTGTCCTTTAAACCTTTTGTGGCTGGAAATGATCAGATGCTACAAATGCAAGTCCAGCAGCTGTACATTTACGCAATATTCTCCCCATAACAGCTGCTGGTTTAGAGAACGGGCACCTTTCAGTCTAAAGCAGGCCTCACTGGGAGGAGATGGAGCGCTCCAAACACAAACTGCATCCTTCGTCTTTGGCTCCTCTTCATCTGCATACGTTTAAAATCTGAGCGTAAACAGCGAGGTGTTGGTTTGTTAGCGCAGCGTCGAGCTCGTCGACTGGATCCTGTTATATGTAATGTAGAAGAGAAATGCTCAATTACCTCTGTGTGTGTGTGTGTGTGTGTGTGTGTGTGTGTGTGTGTGTGTGTGTGTGTGAGAGAGTGTGTGTGTGAGAGAGAGAGTGTGTGAGAGTGGGCACGCTATGCTAATAATTCCATGGAGGGTCGAGGCAATCAAAAACCTCTCACTTCTAATCAGCGTCACACAGAGCAATGCACACACACACACACACACACACACACACACACACACAAACTGCTGTAAACCAGTTTGACAACGCCAGTATGGTGACACACACACACACACACACACACACACACACACACACACACACACCTGACAAATGGCTGCATGTGAGGAGTATGACACACAAATGGACACTTACTGTGTGTGTTTATTATACTTCAGCACACACACACACATAAACACACACACACACACACACGCACACTGCTGGGGAGATAAATGAGGAAATAAACGACAGCACAGAGAGATACACCTATCACAGACAGGCGAGAAGCAATCTGTTTTACATTTGTAAAGTGAGCTGTCGCACACACACACACACACACACACACACACACACACACACACACACACACACACACACTCTCCGTCTCTCGTCTCCGGTGTGATCTGTGTTTGCTTCCTTCAGCTCATAGAGGAGAAGAAAAAGAATCAGACGAATAAGAAAGAAAGGAAACAAAAGCAGAGATAAAAGAAAAGACCAAACAAAGTTCACGTCTTCAAGCTGCTGTTTCTCTCCTCCGGATCAATAGCTGCCGATCACTCGGCGCCTCTGTCCTCCTGCTGGACCTCTGAGTGACATCAAGCAGACGTCATCGATCCGAACGAGGGGCTCCGAGGACGAGCTGTCACCGGCCGAGGCGGCTTTAACGGCGAGGAGGTAGATTTGACTCAGATAGTCCATCGTCTCTTTATCAGAGAGCTGGGGGGGGCTAAGTGGGACCTTCATCCAGAGGGGCGGAGGGAGGGGCGGGGGGGGGTGGGGGGTGGGGGGGGGGGCAGAACCCGTCAGATCGACCTCACGCTCTGTCAAAGTCTGGATAAGTTGGAAAACCAGACGTTGACTCATGAGGCTCCTGATTCGTCCATCTGCCAATAACAGACTTGACGTCGGGTGACCTGACGCTGACTCGTCCTTTAGGTTTTAAGACTTTCTGTCCACGAGTTTGTCCTTAAAGTTAGAATCCTGTTTTCAAGTCAGCGTTTTCATTTATCAGTTATCAAGTTTATGGATCCCACGCCGGGGAAATTACAGACAGCAGTGATGACAAGAAGAAAGACGGAGACGCAGAAAAGAATTAAAAAGACATCAATAAGAAATAAAACATTACTTACAAAAAGTGTATAAAAATAAAGTTGCCTTCAGAAAGAGGGTTCACTTTCTCAATGCAAAAGTTTTCTGAATTGGTCATGGAAAGATATGGATCATAAAATGTAGTGTTTTGAAGCACTGCACAGTAGAACATAACAGAACACAATCTGTAATATTACACAGGATGTTTTCATGGACGTTAGCAAAATAAAGTGAAGTGAAACGATGAACGCACGTCATCACCATTACTGTTTGTTCTGTTATCTGAGCCGAATGATTTACTGTTCGTTCAGTCACCGCTAACGCTAACGCTAACCCAACATTCCCCACTGCAGCTGCTTCACATTAAAAGGTGAAACACAGCTTTTACTGTGAAGCAGGAAACGCAATTCATCTGTCACGGCAATTAGCGCTGATGCTGGCTTTAAGTGTCCTCGTGTCACCAAGAGGCAGGAAATTGAAACTCCTCCCGTGTCGTCCGTCTGAGGCGGTTCAAGCTACCAACTCGATTTGGTCAGCAGAATCTCATCCTTCAGAAACCACTCGAGCGTTTACTCACCTAATGTGCTCTTAATGTCGTCCTCTCGGGCCTCTCCTCGATCCACTCGGGCTTGGAATGAAGCCCATTTGTTCGTCGCTTTGCGCAGAAGCTTCAGCCAGATGTGTGAACGTTGATGTATTAAGACAATGTGAGGGTGTTTGGCTAAACTGGGAACAGATGAAACAGCTGCTCCTGCTTCAGTGTTTGCTGTAGGTACAACCATGTCGACTGAAATCTCTCTGTTTATGAAGCGTCTCTGGATACAGTCTATTTTGACAGATGACAGGAAGTGAGACACGGGCACGTTTTCAAAATAAAACACCCTGTGCAGACTGCTGATGGTACATCATGACAAACAACGACGTCTGATTGTGTTTATTGAGCTGAATCTTTTCGGTCAGGTGGAACCTGAAGGCTGACGGTGTCTTGTTCCTCTCCAGGTGGGTGTGACAGGTGTGAGAGGGTGGACAGACACTGCAGAGGACAGGTAAGAAGAAGCCATTGTTGTCAACAGCTGATCTGGTTTTGTGCTGTAATAAGACGTCACAATGCGAGCGCCACAGCAAGCTACGCTACGTCCTGCTGCGCCTCAGCGTTCATCTGTTTACATCAGACACACACAGCGTCAGTGATTCACTTCCCCACAGACAACGAGCCTCTGTCTGTACTGTCTGTTGGCCACAGGAAGCTCTGTCGGTGTGTATTTACATCTCCGTCTCTTTTGTGCAGCGTGACTATGAATCATGGATGGATTGTGCTTTCAAGGAATTTGAAATATTGATGTTTGGATCTCCGAGTGTTCGGCTTTAAGTGTGTTCTCCCTCTGACACGCTCGCTTCTTCTTTTTATTTCTCCTCTTCTTCTTCTGCTGCTGCAAGATTGGTGTCAAGTGCACACACACACACACACACACACACACACACACACACACACTCAGTCCTTCCTCCTAACAAGTGATACACATTCATTACATTTTCTGCTCACTGTGTGTGTTCTCTGCACTTGACACCAATCTACCCAGAGGCAGAAGAGTGTGCCGCCCACTTAGATCAACCCCCCCACCCCCACCCCCGCCCCCCCGTCCCCCCGTCCCTCCCCTCGCTGTCTTCCACCTTGATCCAGTTGGCTGAAATAGGACTCTAATTGGCCATGCAATGTCAGAGAGACTGTGTGTGTGTGCGTGTGTGTGTTTGACAGTGTGTGTCTTGACTTTGTCCAATAAAGAGGCAGTCTCATTTCCTGAAGCCCTTCTAGTGCCCTCTACAGGCTGCAGTGCTCGTGAAACATCACGCTCGTGTCGGACAGATTCTTCGTCTTTGGGCTGAAACGTAACACGCCTGTTTGCACAGGGTCACAGAAGGGTTTGTCCGTCTGTCGGCGGTGGAGGAGGTGTTCCGATCTTCAGGCTGAAGGTCTGCTGTGTGGGATTTAGTGGAATGTAGTGGTGAGGTTGCAGAAACCAGCTGAATACCTCACCCCGCCTTTCCAAGCATGCATGAAAAACTGCGGCGGCCATCAAACTCATGCCGTCTGTGTTTGCTTTGTCATGGCTGACTCTGTGGAGGAAGACATGAAAACATGCTGAATATTCTATTCCTGCCAATAGACCCCCAAAATCTGACACTGGTCTCTAAGTAAAAGTAATAATACCACACTCTGAAAATGTGGTAAATACTTCAGGTACTTAAAGTATATATTCCATCATATTCCTGGTTTGAAATGAGTCTTTACTGAATCCTTCTGAAGGACTTCAGAACCTGTTGAGACAGTGTCTGCGTAGGCAGGTCAATGGGGACGCAGCTGTCCACCTGATTGTGGTGTGAGTCAGGGCTCTGGTCAGCAGTGTTACCTTAAACAATCGTGTTTGTGTAAGTTTGCATCAGCAGTTTGTGTTTGTCATGATGGTCCATAAAGAGCTGGGTCTTCCAGTTTGGTGAGGAAGAACCTGACTGGTCCACACAGAGCTCTGACCTCGGCCTCATCCATCACCTTTGGATGAGCTGCGACGCCGGCTGAAAGTCATCTCGATGGCCGGCGGCAGCGGCTGACAGACGGGCGTTTAGGCGACGGTGCCGAGCAGTGATTGATTTGTGTTAGTGGTTGTAATCTTGGTGGTAAAGGACAGACAGAAGAGGCATCCCAGAAACTATCACTTTAATCTCCTGCTGCACAGACATCGATCCTCTGCTGCTAAAGGTTAAATTACCTGCCTCATTAATGTGTCACTTTTTCTTTCTGAGTGTTACTTCACAGCTTCCTGGCAAATTTTGCAAAAAAATGGATTTTTCAATTTCCGGATTCTTTCCTTTGTTGTCGCCCTGGTCAGTCTGTGTCGCCTCTGTCCCACAATGCATTGTGAAGCAGATTGTGCATGTCCAGTGCAGAACGAACGGGGGGCCCGCTTCACTTCTTGTCACTCTAATTGTGTCTGAATGGGACCGAGTTCCTGCAGCTGTTACTGCAGCAAAAGTTCAGCAGTTGCATGCTGGTGAAATGCTGGGCTGTCCACATACTTCTGGCCATGTGGTGGGTTTGCTGCAGCAAACTGTTGGACGGACGGACAGAGTGACTAACACGAGCGTCCTATAGCCGCTGGCTGGAAAAAAGCATTGAGCACCGAAGCATCTGACAGAGAGAGATAAAAGCTAGCTGTTAGCTTCACTGAGCTTGACATAAATCTGACAGAACACACAAATTTACACTTTTACTGCGTGTGTCAGATAACAGATAGTTTAAAAGGAGACGCTTACTGTTGAAAGCACACACACACATACACACACACACACACACACACACACACACACACACACACATCCTGAGACAGATGGGCGGGAAAATGCCAATTGTTGTAAAATTAATGGCTCATGTGATAGCCAATCAAACGCTTGGCAGCCTGTGTCAATAGCCAATCAAACAGCTGGCAGCGTGAATGTTGATGAGCTGGATGTGTCTCAGTGTCACCTTGGCGTCAGCAGGGGACACCTGACCTTCAGCCTGGTTTACTGTCACCAGCAGAACACTGGTTTCACTGGTGTCCTCACATCTGCAGCTTAGTGCACTCTCATTTAATGTTCCATAGGAACTAAATCCAGTTTGTACTGAACATTTAAATAATTAGAACTAACAGCTGTTTACTGGCTGTTAATAACAAAATAGTTTGTTGTTGCAACCACAAAAACTTTTATGACTTAAATGAGACAGAAGCTAAATAAAAACTAACTGTATAGAACAATAAATATTACAAAAAACAAAACAATAATGTGAAAAACAGATCAACTGACATATTAATAAATTACAGTTTTAATGCAAATATTCAAAGTCCTGCATGCATCAACATGCAGCCTTAAAATCTGTTCTTTGACAGTTTATTCTTTCCTCAGTGCATTAGTCAGTCAGAATTCTTTATTTTGCTACGACTGTCGGTATCATTGGTTAATGTTCGGTTGTTTTTCTGCAGTGCCTCTGAGTTTTCTGTCTTTTGTGTTTTTGTCGGTCAGAGTGATGCAGGATTGATGTCAGAGGTCGTCTGAATCTTCATCTAAGGCACCCATGAAATGAATAACTGCATTTATGAGGTAGCTGCTGCACACAAACTCGGACAATGAGCAACATTTTGCTAAAGAATCAGCTTCTGAATGATCGGGCCGCTCTGTGGTGAAGGGATGAGTGTGTGCGCTGTGTGACCATTAAAACCAGTGACTGACAAACAAGGTCGTTTCCACTAACCTTTTGATAGACAAGGACACCTGTATCCATGGTAACTCTGCACAACAAAGATGGCAGCTGCTCAAAATGCTTGAAAGACATAAAAAGACATGAATTTGACGAGTGTGTCTGTCTGTGGCTCGCTGAAGAATTTCTTCATTTAAAACCTTTTTCCTCAGTTTTCTCTCCACTGGAGTCACAGGATCACGTTGGATTTCGCTGTTGACACACACACACACACACACACACACACACACACACACACACACACACACTGTTACTGAGGTCACTTTCAGGGGACTCGCCTTAACCACTGACCCAAAAAACAGCTGTTCCAATTGGGGACATGACTTTTTACACCAGTTGTTCCCAGTTTACTGGTCTTGGGTCTGAAATGTCTCCCTGAAAGGCTCACACACACACACACACACACACACACACACACACACACACACTCTGTATCTGCTGCTTACATGTTGATGAATAACATCCACAGATTATAGACTTACCTTTCATAGCACTGAACCCTGTAATCTGTGGAAGCACTAGCATCCGAGCTGTGTGTGTGTGTGTGTGTGTGTGTGTGTGTGTGTGTGTGTGTGTGTGTGTGTGTGTGTGTGTGTGTGTGTGTGTGTGTGTGTCTAGCTAGTTGGGGAAATCTGTCAATATTTTTCTTCCGCAGCAATGACACAGTCAGCGTGTCACATGTCAGTTTCTCTCCTCCTCTCTGATTGGTTAGAAGTGTATCTCGACATCACAAAGAGAAAAAGTCTTCAAATCCTTTAATAAGCTGTAAAAATAAAAATATCTCTTCATCATGAAACAGTGCAGTTTCAGAGGAGCTGACTCGGCTTCGTCGCAGTGGATGATTCAGCTGTCTCGGGTTAAGCTAACACGTTCACTCTTGTGGGTCTCCAGATCACCGAAGCTTCACGTGTTTGGTCTCCAGAGGGAACCAAAGCAGACCTCATGCAGGCTCCACAGAAAGACTGCGGACGGTAATGTGAGACGTCTTTGCTGTGAAATGACGGACGTTGTCCTCTTTAAGCTTTGTTGGTCAGAATTTCATCATAAAATTTCAAAGAACTGGTTGAGAGTTCTTGAAAAAGGACTGAAGAGCTGAATGTACTCCAAACCATCGGACTGCGTATGCTCTTCTGCATAATTGAGGACAGGCTGCAGGTAACCTGGTTGTGACACCCGCTGTCCCTCGCTGCCAACATCGCTGTGACAGCCTGTCTCTGCACATTCATTCTCCTCAACGTGAGGAGGATACGTCCCTCCCTCACCCAGGAGGAGGTGCAGGTTCTGGTCCAGGCTCATGTCACGACACCTGGGTTACTGTGACACGCTCCCGGCAGGTGTGCGTACATGTGTCATCTGACCTCTGCGGCTCATCCAGAACGCAGCAGCCCGGCCTGGTTTCAGCCTTGCCTCAGTTCTCCCAGGGTGCATTGCTCCTCTGCACCCTGCGCTGACGGTGGCTGCTCAGATCAGATCAGGCGCTGGTGGCGGCCCATCCCGCATCCAGGACGTGGTGAAACTGTCCTCTGCAGCCCGTCCTCTACGCTCTGCTGCTGATGATCAGTTCGCTTCTCCTTCGCTACGAGGAGGGCCCAGATACGGCTCAGCAACACCAGGACTGTTTGAACGAGCTTCCCATGAACATCAGGACAGATGCACATCCTGCATCACAGACTGAAAACTCACCTGTTCACACTGCACCTTGGACCATTAAAAAAGCTTAGAAATAACTCTCCGATCTGCCTCTGATCTAAACGTACAGGTGAATCAGTGGCTGTTACTGCTGTGGTGGAAACGCAGGCGCTCATGTTAGCACGCTTTATGATTCACGCCGATGCCTTTAGTGTTAACTAAAGCTAAGGTGTGTGTTGTCTTGAAATAGCAGTGACTTGCTAATTAGCAGCTTATACTCGAGGTAAAGTAATATAGAGTGATGAGGTGCGCTGTTAGCATCTGTTAGCACTAGCACTGTTTAATGCTTCCTGGTTAGCACTGCCGTTGTGATTGTGTGCTAATGTTGTTTTATTGTAGAACCACACACACAAATAGCTACCTGTTGTTATCAGTACACATGACTGAAGATACCCAACATCGCTGCACTCCTCCTGATGCACCACAGCGGCTTCACCCTCCCAGCTGGTTCCAGTCCGAGCTACCAGTCCTTCAGTGCAGGAGCAGTTTAACAAGTTAGTCCAGTCTGTCTGACTCATTGATCGTTTATCTGACTGAGGTTTAGAATCTATGACCCCGACCACCTCTGAGACATCAGCAGTCTGACCGAGCGCTGTATTGATGAATCCATGGTGCTGTCCGTGGTGCTGAAGGAGCAGACGGGCTGTAATTGGTCCTTTTTCTCTCGGACCCTTCGTGTTGGATCTAAACTATATACTGTAAATACTCGATGCTGTGCTGCATTGTAGCCTAAAGAGGGAGAGGATCATAGAGACACACTGTGCCTGTAGTATCCTTATAATATTCCTGTAATACTTTGATGATTCAGTCACATCTGTGCTGCTGAAAATACACCTCAGAGCAAACACCTCCATAATAAATTAAGTAGGAGAGATGCAGTTTTTACTGTACTGTGACTGAGGACGTTAGGCTGCTCTGAGCTCAGCCGCTGCACAGTTACATGATTCAAGATAAACTTTATACGTCAGAACAATGCTGTGTTTGGAAAAAACCAGCATCCTTAAATACTTAATATCACATCCAGTAAATGAATAAACACAAAATATGTATTTAACGTAAAATAAATGTGTGTGTGTGTGTGTGTGTGTGTGTGTGCGCGCGCGCGCGCGCGCGCGCATGTGAGAGAGAGAGATTTGGTGCAAAACTTTCTTTAATCTGTAATTTTCTTTAGTCTACTTTGTAATATCTCCACAGTCAGAAAAGAACAGAAAATAACAGAGTAGTAAAGTTTGGTGGGTGCAGCTTTCATTCGACACCACACTTCTCTCTCTCTCTCTCTCTCTCTCTCCCTCTCTCTCTCTCTCTCTCTCCATCCTCTATCCTCTCTCTCACCCCTCCTCTCTACTCTCTCTTTCTCTCTCCCCTCTCTCTCTCTACCCCCCCCCCCCCCCCCCCCCCAAGTCAGCGCGTGCCTCTCGGTCGGAGCAGTTTATGATCAACACACACCGCGAGCGGACTCACTGCTGAACGGACTGCACGAGACTCTTCCTCACCGCCATCATCACGATCCTCCTCCTCCTCCTCGGCGGATGGAGGGATGCTAACGGGAGAGCTTCATCATCATCTTCATCACCGTGCATCACCGTCACCACCATCCTCTCCGGGAGTGGAGGCAGAGAGGAGCAGCAGCTCTCCGTGGGCTAAAAAGTTAAGGAGGATCCGGTCTTATAACGGAGCACCGGAGGGGCTCGTGCCCGGCGTTAACCCGGGATAATCCGCCTGACACGGTTGATTTCTACTTTGGACTCCATGGAAACAGATCCGGTGGTTTTGAGGGGATTTGTCGTGTGTTTGACGGATCACTGTCGGTGCTTTCTCAAAGGTCCCCGCGCTGAAACTGATCTCCGGTGCGCTTTACCGAGCCTCTGACGCTCCGAAGGGATCCCCAGCTTGTTTGTCTTTGTGCGGATTTCCGGGGTGTGAATTGATCACTTTGTGTCTGAACTGATCTGTGACGTTTTGAGATGATCCCCACATGTTTGCTGTGATGGATTCCCGCTGGCTGACCGGATCAATAGCGCTTTTCTGACTCCAGAGCGGATTTGAAATGACATCGGAGGCGTTTTAACGGCTTTCTGGCGCTGGTGCAGCGGATCCCCGGACAGTCCCGGGTCGACTTCACGATTTGCTGACCCCAGCCCCCTCCCCCGGTGACACAGAGGAAGAAAGAGGAGGAGGAGGAGGATAAAGCAGGTGCTCACCGCCGAGTTCACACAGGAAAATCACGGGTTTAGCGGAAAAAGCGCCGCTCCTGTCGGGACTGAGGTGAGGCTCCCCGGTAACGGATCACCACCGGGAGGTTTCCCCGGACCCGAGGAACCGACCGCCGCTAAAAACGGACCCGGGTTTCACCGCTCCCCAAAGGCGGCGAGGGAGGAGAAGTTACCGGAGGACCGGATGAGTTGATCTGGATCTTTACCGGCTAAATGAGTCGCTCTCACAGACCGTTAATGATCGGATAGCCGTCATCAGTAAAACTGGACTGATCTCATTAATGGACGGACTGATTGATGGATGAAACCGGCTCTTTCTCCCGTTTTCGGAACCCTCTGAATAAATAGATTCCGAGGTATCAATCATTTTAATCCATTTTCATCCATCAGTCTCCTGAGCTGGAAAGCTGGGATCGGTTAGACTCTGTGGAGCACCAGAGTGAATTATCTCCTCCACGGTGAAATAAACCCACATGCTGGCCGTAAATTATCCACTTAACCCCCTCAAGAGAGAAGGAGGGAGAGAGGCATAGACAGAGACTGCAGTCAGAGAGTTATTACCTTCATTAAACCACCTTTTTGAGGACAAGTCAACTGAAAGCAGTAAGAACGGCAAGAAAAGCTCCATTTGACTGAAATCCATCAGGCTGCTTTCACAGATTTCCATCTTAAAGTGAAATTAAAACCGGTTGGTTTTGATGAAAAAGCAAAATTCATTAATTAGAAATCATCAGTATATAAGACTAAATGTTAATGTTTGAGCGAAAAATTGTATGAAAAAAGCTAAATATATGATAAGTAAACCCAACCCTGACTTAACTCCAACAAACCAAGCCTAAACTTAATCGATAATTGCCACAAATTTCGTCGATGTGAATGCTGATTTTGATAAAAATATTGGCTGGTCATTTGTTGCCCTCACCTGACTCTAAATCTGAAATGTAATCAAAATAGTCTTGGTTCATCTGTGGCTCCTAATGCTGACCTTAATGTTCAGGAAGGCACTTTCGGCTCCGGCTGTATCATAATAATAATCCCTTAATCGTCCGATGGGGCTTTATTCGTGCTTCATTGCAGGACTGGAAGAGCTTTAACTCTGAAGAAATTAACTTTATGACAACCTGGGGACAAAAACCTGCTGCTTTAAGTCTCCTGTGAGGTTTAAGCTTTGGTTCGGGATCTGTCTCGCATGCATGTTGATCAACTGATTCAGACGCTTAAAATGAGGATTTCGATCATCCAAAAGTGAATTTAAAGCATAATTTGTGAACTAATCTGTCTAAATAGTGACTTCATCTTCACTCCCAGTATATAGGCTCTTAACAAGGCTTTATTCCCAGCCTGACGCCTCGATCTGTGGTGCTTCACAGTTTGTCTTACCCTGCTGATTTCCAGAGAAAGTCTATGGATGGTACGCTCACTGTATAGCCACATCCTCAACAATATACCTCCTCCTCCTCTTCCTCAGCCTCCTCTAGAACTTGAAATCGAGCCATGCAGCATTGATTTTTTTCTACTCACCACAAAACCAAAACGCACACGGCCATCTCATCCTTTCTGGTTTGTCAGTTTTGTTGTCTGAAATGTGAGACGTGCCGCAGGGTTGATTTTCCACCCGAGTCAGAGCTGAAGGACATTCATAACGGTCCAGCAGCGGTGGGGTCAGAGTTCAGGATTTCAGAAATATAACTGCTGGAGTGTCAGCATCGCGGACCAGAGGCTCGACAGACTGAATCCGTGGACTGTTTTTCACCTTAAATCGTCCGTGAACGAGCTGGAATCTGAGCATAAATGAGTGTTTTTCTGAATCAGAAGCCATTTCTGACCCTGAACCCTGAGGACATTTCTTTGACGTTAGAGTGACACTTTCAGATAGATGGGACTAAACGACAGCAGCCCAGGCGCCATGCGGAATGGCCGCGGCCTCTCGGACCAGTGGGCAGAGTCAGTGGTGGTCCGGCCTCGAACCACCGAGCGCCACATCACGGTGCACAAACGGCTGGTGCTGGGCTTCGCCCTGTCCATCCTCACCCTCATCATAGTCACGGCGGTGGCCGTGGTGCTCAGCGTCCGCTTCGAGGAGTGCGGCGGACGAGATCGCGACGGAGCAACAGGGGAGTCGGGTTCGCGAGGAGGCGGAGGGTCGGCAAAGTTGAATGGGAGCAGGGGGGAGAGGACGGGGGAGAGGGGGGACGAGGAGGCGGTCCAGCCGTGGAGGAACTCACGGCTGCCGGGTTCGGTGAGGCCGCGGCACTATGACCTGCAGCTCTCCGTCTACATGGACAACTTCACCTTCTCCGGGGAGGTCAGCATCGAGCTGGAGTGCATCAACGCCACCCGATTCATCGTGCTGCACGCCGACCGCCTTGAGGTACGGTGGCCTGTGTGGGCAGAAATCTGTGTCAGGGATTTCGTAAACATACATGATCTTTTAGAATGTGTAGTCATATCAGCGTACTGTGAATTCCTTTATGACCTGATAGAACCAGATTCAGGAAGGCTTGTGGGGTCGTTGGTGTTGGAGTTTGTTGGCGTTGTGACTTCCTGCAGGTGGTTCAGTGGCTGCTGTTGGTACTGGAGGCTCGTGTCATTAGAGGTAAAACACATTGGTGTTGCTTGTTGAGATGTGTACAAGGTGTTCTTACTTGGTAATCACTCACAATGCTCAACGCACAGAATATTCAGGTTTTCCCACTGAGCTGTTGACATGACTCGTGAAAATGAGCGTCCCTCTAATATTTCTGTTTACGTGCAGCCGTGCAGCCAACACGTCCATTTGTTCTGCCGCCGTCTTGAAAAGGTTGTGATGTTTAGCACATGTAAAAACCTGTTGGTGTCCGAGTCTCTCAGTGTTTAAAAGTCGGTGTGTTTCTCCCGTTTCCTTCGTGCATGCTTCTCTGCTGCAGCACAGAGCTGACCGTCAGCAGACAAGAGGCTGTGTGTCACCAGCTGCAGTGAAACACAGTTTGGAGATGCATATTCTGAACGTGCTGCGTGCACGTCCACAGAACACATTTCCACAAGTCTGGAAAAACCCGCATTCGGCCTGATTGGTAAAATTCAACTGGAGTATGATGTTTACATGTTGACATATCCAGCATCACATCATCTGAAATAATGGCGGAATGTTACTGTGCGTGTAAACGGATCTCGACTTGCTTCAGACTGAGATCTAGCGGTTTTCTTTTTAACCACATTTCGTCCAGTTAGCCCAAATGTCTTTTGACTAGTAAATCACCAAATCTCCGCTCACCGGCTGGTGTAGGCGACGTGTTTGAGAACTATGAAATGGATTTGGAAAGCTTTTCCAAACGATTTGACTTCACCGCAGAGAGCTCTGTTTTTGTGTGAAGTGCAGAAAGGGCACATGTGTTGAAGGAGGATGGTGGTTTCCAGGTGACGTGCTGGATACTGATGCTTCGCTGCATCATGTGACCGCACCTGTGGATCTGCACCTCTTCATTCTGTTCATTCTTTCCAAACAAAGTCTCGTCTCTGTCTGCTCTCCGTGTTGGAAAACAAACCCGCTCTCTAACAAAGAATGTTTATTTCCAGATTTGGCCTCAGAGATTTCCTTAACGAGGCTAATTAACCGTCAAAGTTGCTGTTTCAGCCGAATATTCGAGAGGAGCGCGTGGTGAGAGAAAGCCTCAGAGAAACGCCTGAGCAATGTGATTTTTCAGGCCGGTCATCTCAGCTAATGTGTGAGGGATAAATCTGTCTAATTTGGGCAGAAGCCAATTAAAAACCCTGCAGCACCTTCTGTGTTTTTGTGTGAGCACGCTGTGAATTAAGAGGTGTTGTTGGGCGCCAGGCAGGTCTCTTAAGGTACCCTCAGAGTCATGCATCATTAAAAGAAAAATTGTCAGGAAGTGAAAAGGCCAAAAAACACAAATGTGGATAAAAATACAACCTGCTGGTAGAAAGAGGAGGGAAGAAACTCCTGCTAGGAGCACTTTATTCTCACAGTAAAAGAAATGTCACGAGCACAAAATGCATTCAGCATCCAACAAAACCGAACGCTTCGAGCATCATGTGGTGGTTTTACATGTGCGTGTTTCATGACGTGAACTACAAATCCTGATCGGTCCCTGCTGAGCTGAACATGTCTTCACTTTTCTTCACCCTGAGCGACGATTGCCTTCAGTTTAGAAGTCAAGAAAACAAACTGCAGCGACCTCAGCGGCTCCTGAAGGTCAACCCCGGAGTCGCATGATTGGCCAGACAGATTCGATCAAAAACAACATTAATAAAAATGTGCTTTCAAACGGGAACAGCGTTAAAGCGATAGAACGTCTGACAGGGATGAGAAATCAAACCAACAAACACAATTAAAAAGTTTTTTGGTTGAGGGGAACATGTGAAGGCATCATGAAGCGTGGTGCTGCGTTCGCTGACTCACCAGAAAAGCCTGAAAACATCCTTTTAATCCCCAGCGTTTCCTCTCTGTGTCAGCAGGCTCTGTGTTCGTATCGATCAGTTCATTCATCAAAGAGCGAACCCGCGCTCACACAAGCGCATACAGACGCACACACTCAGCGTTTGATTGGCTGAGGATTGCTGTTAGAGACCCAATGGCTTCCATTGTTGCCAGGCATGTTCCCATCATGAAGTTCCACAGATTTCCTCTAAACGCCTGCAGGATCGTCTCCGTTTCTGCTTTGATGTTTGCAGGTGCTGATGGAGGTTTCTGAGGTTGTTTTCCAACGATTGACATTAATGTCGTCATCCATAGAAAGAAAGAAGTGAATGCGTCATGACATGCTGACACAGAGGCAGATGAATGTGCAGAAAGAGTCGCTGAGCAGACAGTGAATTCAGGCTTAATTTGAAGGTTTTTGTACCTTTCTTATGTCTTCCACCTCTGTTTTTGCTTCATACTCCAGCAGAGCGAGGTAACGTAGAATTGACTGGTTCTGGATCTGTTCTGTCGGGACGGTTTGCAGTTGGTCCACAGTGCGAGGATCAAAGTCGAAAGTTAGTTCGTCACAGTGAGAGAATCAACCAATCCATTAAAATGAATTGATTTTGCTTCTGCAGTCAGACTCTGGAGGGACTGAGCCCAAAGAGTGGAAATAGATTGAAATGAACGCTGTTGTCTCCAGACCCTCCAGCTTCCTCCCCTGACTGACGCACTGTGTCGCTCACCTCCTCTGAGCCGTGTTGAACCTCTTTGGCTGACAGAATGTTCAGCTTGATGATTTTCTTGAGTGCAGTGAGTTTGGTGACATTTCGTTTAATTACCAGTGAATCCCCACCATCTTCAGCGTGAGCTCAGGTCTAATCAGTCAGGATAAGTGAAAACACCTGTGAGGGTTTGCAGGGCGGTAAATGAGTGAAGTGCTCTTCTTCTTTTGCTTCTTCTTCTTCACTCGATGTGAATTCCCCTCAGTCACAGACTGTCTGTGTTTCATCTTCCTGTTGCCTGTTTGACTCCGCCGCCTCAGAATGAAAAATGGATGAACTTTGGTAAACTGACAGATAAACAAACAGTCTGAGCTCCTTCTTTGTTTCTGTCTGCCTTCATTTAAACTGTCAGATACACTTGTCGAGCTGCAGTACCTGCAGCGTAGTCGCTGTCACGTCACAATACGGCAGGTGTGACCGCAGCTGGCATCGAATCAGGTGTTGCTAGCGATGGCTTTCATCATGCAAACTGTAAAAGCCCTGAAGCTGCTGCAGATGTGTAAACTTGGAGACTCTGCTGTGCAGTGTTCTGTGATGTGACTGGAAAACGTGAATAAGCTCGACTGAAAGCACCTTCACCCCTCAACGTACAGTGTCTTCATTGTTTTTGGAGTTTGACCACGAAGTTTCGTTACGAGGATCAGTTAAGTCTTTAATTCTATTAAGTGACTGCAGATGGATGCTGGGGTGGAGGCGGGGCTTCTGTGATGACATCAGCAGCCACAAGTATTTGCAGACTAACGGTGCAGCGGTTTGCGAGGGTGCGTTTGATACGTCCCACCACACGCGTCGTCTGTGGCCTGAAGCCCTGCAGCTCTGAGGCCTGGCTGTCGTCATACATCTTTTAAAGGTTACACTTACACGTCTGTACCCACGAGGCCTGGATGCGTTTCTTCCTCATTAAACATTAGCAAAGCATATTTTTTCAATATTTTAAGTCCTGAATTATATATGTAGCTAACGACATCTGTGAAAAATAGCAACAGACAAATGAAGCGAGCTTGAATGAGACTGACTCTACAGGTTTCCGGCTTACAGAAATAGTTTCTCTTAATGAGCGTGTTTCTTTCATTTGTTCTCACCAGGTTGTTTTTTTTTTCTTTAATGTGATTTTCACCTGTTAGCTCTTAATTTACTCTTCTTTATTTGGATTTGGCCTCCACACAGTGGTCCCTAGTCTGCCTGAGGTCCATCAAAAACAAGAACAATAAAAAGACAACAATCAAAGTCACACGGTGTCAACAAAAAAAAACGCCGAAATACAAAGATCAGAGAAGAACAGAACAGACTTTACTCATGAAACTGCAAACAGTAGCAAGCGACACTGGAACGAGAGCGTAATTACTCGAAAAAATAAGCCCAAACAAACACAAAGGTTCTGAGAACGGCACAAATAACATCCAGGTGAGACTCATTAGTTCCTGCTTCTGAGTGAGGATGTGTCACCATGTTGGCTGGGAGCCTGTTTCAGGCAGAGGAACCTCTGTGAAGAACAGTTCTCATCACGCAGTGTGTTGGTGGACTTGGTACGACCACATGATCAGTCCTCAGACCCACAGACCAGACTCTGCTAGCTTCTCCCTGTCTGATGTGGACCACATGACAGTCTGCCTGAACCATGAAGTCATTTCACACTTCATCATCCTTCTTCCTCTCTCCAGGTGGACCGGGTGTCCGTCACGGCAGAGGGCGGCGCCGGCGGCCGTCCTGCCAACAGGCCCGGGGGCGGAGCCATGCGCATCCACCGCCACTTCCCCTTCCCGGCCAATCAGATGTACGTGGTGGTGCTGCACCGCGAGCTGAAGCCGATGAGGGTTTACCGGCTGAACGTGAGCTTCGACGCCGCCATCGAGGATGAGCTGCTGGGCTTCTTCAGGAGCTCGTACACCCTGCAGAGAGAGAGACGGTACACACACCCAAACGCACACTCGACACACACCCAAACACACACTCCACACACACTCGACACACACTATTTTTCCTGCAGCAGCAGGTGGTTTGACTAGAAAAGGTCAGCACTTCACATCCACGACATTGATTAACTCGCACACACCGTTCACAGTGTGTGCGAATCTGTGAGTGTGTGTTCCACATTTCACACCACGCACACACACACACACACACACACACCACTCCCTCCCTCCTTATGAATTTCCCATAAGCCTCTGCTGCAGAGTTGTTTCCACATCAGATTTCTTCCCCACGGTGCTGATGGGAAACAGACTGTGTGCCGATACATTTATTATTTCATGCATGAGTTTGTGTCTGTGTGGCCTCCATCTGTGTGTGTGTGTGTGTGTGTGTGTGTATTCGGCGTGTGTGTTAGTGTGTGTGTGCGTTACCACAGGGACAGAACGTTTTATCAACGTCTGTTCCACTTATTGCAGAAACACAAAGTCATACTTAATTGATGAAATCAGAAAAGCTCACTTGTGATTGGATAACGGAGCAGAGACATGCCCATATAAGGACTGCCAGACTGAAACTTTTTATCCTGAAGTTAAACTGAAGTTTTGTTCAGTCATTAAACATACAGCCACTTCTCTGCATAAAACCGGGGGCGTGTGCTTGTTTGTGATTGGCTGGAAGTAACAGAGGCTCATGTGAGCTGATTTGATGTGAGTATGTTACATTTTTTAAAGTATTTAAGATTACAGGGTTAAACAAAGTGTTTTTACATTCTGATCATTAATGAATATTAACAAACTGACTGACAATTACAAAATGATTGCCAACCATAGAAAAGATCAGAAATGGGTTTGGATTTCAAAAAGGATTTCCAGATAATGACTTGGAGGCGTGAAGTGTGTGACACACCATGCAGTTGTCAGCGTACTGTGACACGCAAAGATCACAAACCAGAGAGCTGAATTGTCGCCCACGTGTGAAGTAAACAGTGCAGTGATGTTCGATGTGATGTGCCTCCCTCTTGTCTGTCATGTGGACTCGACCGTCAGGCTTTTCACTTTAATGCAGTCTGACATTCATAATTTCACTTCTGCTGCCGGCACCTTTTATTTAGAGCATAAAACATGGAAGTCTGAAGAAAATGAAGCGTCTGAAAAGTTTTTTTCTTTCTTTCTGCTGTGATGTGATGAGGAGCTGTGATTTTTGTACCAAAACTTTCCTGCAGCTGAAGAACAGTCTGGTAATAATTATATAATTCATAATTACTGAAATAAATGGCAGTATCATCAGCAAAAATGGAAAAAAAAACCTGATAGTGCTGACAAAGCAGCCAAGCTAATAATATGCTATTAAATACTGTGTAGTATTTAATGAGCTGAATGTTGTTTTTACTGGAGAAAAGCTGAGGAGTTCAGCCATGATTGACACCGTCAGAGATCCATTTTCTGATCATTGAGTTATTGATTAGTCAGCTGTCATTTCAACACAACGAGCTTAACGAAGGTTTGTAGCTTTTATTAAAACAAGTGCAGAGCCTGTGAAGTGTTTATGACGACAGCAGATATGAGGTATTCAGCTGGCTGCTGTCATTGCTAACTGTTAGCCATTTGGGACCAGGCTATTTAGTGTTTGGGACCAGGCTATTTCAGGGAACTAGGGAAACTTCAGGGAAAGGTTCTTGTTCTTGAGTTCAGAGAAACAAAACTGTATCTTACAACAATTTAGCAAAATGTAGCATCTCCGGTCTCTTTCTTCATCTGTTCTTGAATTTACTGTAGCAACAACGAGGAGCGAGCTGTACCCAGCATGCCGTTTGGCGGTGTAACAGTTAATAGGGGTCGTCTCTCAGTACACTACACAACGTGGACTTCTGATGGTAGTAACGACTACCAACAAATATGTCTCATAGAGTCAGAGAGCTCACACTTGACTGAGACTTCCTTGTATCATCAGCCACACACAGAGTCTGAAGTTGATTGGATGAACGAATGTTGAGAGAGTTGTAGGAGAGACGTGCACACAGACAGACAGACAGATGGACAGACAGACAGACAGACAGGGACATTTCAGCTGCATCCGTGTAGCTTGTGAGCTGTTGGTGTGCTTTGGTGCGCCCGGGGAGCAGAGATGTTGTTGTGCAGAGCGAAGCCTCCACCACGCTGATGCCATCAGACTGTGCAGAGCCAGAGAGCGATGATGGATCGATGAACAGAGCAGGACTGTCACTGCTGTTTGTGCAGCAGGCAGACGGTTATGACTGATAACAAAAGCCAACAAACAGCGAGACGTTTGAACAAACTGCATCTCCATCATGTGAGGAGGAACTGCGGCAGCCGTGACGTTTATTTCAGAGGAAGCGTCTTAAACTGAGCTTCTGACTGATGATGCTGAAAACGACCAGCTGGATCGTTTTTAGATGTGAGCATGATATTAGTCCCTGTGACACACAGCCTCTTATTTTTTATAGTTTCAAAACAAAACTCTTGGTTTTAGAGATCATGTGATCTGCTGGACGCCAGAAACCCTGACATTCACTCTGTGCCTCCTCTTTTAAGACCAGTGGAAGCTCTGCTGGAGCTCGAAGCCTCCAAAAACAGGCACACAGGACACATCTAATCAGACTGCGATCGCTTGTTCAAATCAGCAAACCCATTTTTTTCTTTGCTAATCTTAATATAGATTCAGATCAGTCTTGTTTAATTATAGCAATGACATAAATTAGCATTTCTTTCTTATGTAACATATCCAGCAGCAGTTTTAATCAGCGGTTGGTAAAATAAGCTGTTAGAAGCAGCAGAACGAGGTTTGATATGTGTGTATTTTCACGTCAAAGTTGCCCTGAAAGGTTGAAAAAGGTGTGTCTCTGTCTCTCTGTGGCTCACCTTTGACACAGGACACCGGAACTCCTGAAACGCTCGTTTGCTGTCCGTCCTCACCGCTCGCTTTGGTCTCTGTATGTCTTCCCCACCAGTGGTCCCATATTCACTGTTAGCTGCTGTTCGGATCAATACTGGATCAATACAGCAGCTGATGGACCAGCAGCGCTCGATCACGACGCAACAACCTGTTAGTTAAAGTTTAATGCTCCGGCATCAGACCTGGTGACTGTCGGCTCGTTTTCTGAGTGAGGAAAAGGTGTTAGAAGAAAGTTGATAACAAAATGAGCGTTAATTTGATTTGAGGCGCGAGCGTGGCGGAGAACGCTGTGAGCGAGGGTGAAACCATCAGAGTGAACCGCTGAAATGAGTAAATGTGACTGTTTCCAGACACATCATTAGAAAGAAAAGAGAAATATGACTAAGAGTCTTTAAAGGTGCCAGTGTTGGCTGATAAAAACGTTCTTCTGATGACTAACCGGCGCAGGAAAGAGGCATGCCGCTGATCATCTGAAAAGATTTTACTCGGAAACAAGCTTCAAAATGTCGGAGTCTCACGGCGGAGACTGCTGCTGCCCAAATTACACACTGCTGAGAAGTGTGTGTGCGTGTGTTTGTGTGCAGTGTTAGCTGAAGGATTAGCTTGATGCTGCAGTGTGGCTAATGCTAACACACACATATGCTCCAGTATGCTTAATATCCAGAATTACTATAAACCCCAGGCCGGGCTTAAACGCTTAAAAGCCAGGAGGGGCAGAATTAATTAGCTCACACACACACACACACACACACACACACACACACACACACACACACACACACATTGTAACTGTTTAAGCTCAGTATTGATCTTTATGCAAATGATGTAAAGATGAGTTTGATGTTGCCGTCTTCATGTGAAGGCAGTCTGAAATGTGTAAATCCGGCCTCTGCGGCGGCGTCCGTGCAGACTCCACTGACCCGCTGTCTCACATGACACATGACATCACAGCAGGCCCAAAACATCAATACTCGGCTGATGTATAGGAAACCAGACCAGAGCGGTTACTGTGTGTGAGTCAGAGGCACTGGACTGGTTTTAAGGTTCAAAGTGGTCAGATTACGCTCTGCGTTACGTCTGTATCGCTGTGATTTAGGTCTTTCAGGTCTGTGACTTAAATCCAGGACTGATTGATCAGCTGATTGTTTTCTCCATTAATCATTCGTTCTGTTTAATTTGAGATGATGTCATCAAAAGCCAAAAACCAGAAGAAGTTCAGAAGAGAATGACGGCTGTTCTCCAAAGGAAATCCGATCTTTATAAGCAGGTGGCAGAATGTTATCTTCGACAGGCGATCGTCTGGACTCGACCGACGCTACACTGATTCCCAGTCTGACACTTCGACTCGTTTTAATCTCTTTCTGCTGGAGTTGAAGCTCTCGAGTTGAGCGGCATCATGACATTAACATTTGGTCCTCAGTAGAAGAAGCAGCAGATAAATGTGTTTCTGTCAGCCTTTAATGCATCATCCATTTGTCAATATGTCAACTTTTCCACTTCAGCCAAATGTCAAAACTGTTTTGGACATTCTTTTCTTCAGTATTTCCAGTTTGTTTTACCTTCTGGATGGAAATTTCGCTCATTTTTGTGACCAGAGTGAGCGCCGCTGTGACACTTTAGTATTTCCTGACCATGAAATTGAGGTGTTTGAGTGCACGGCGCTCAGCAGAGGAGCAAACAGATGGGAGGGTCAGGAAGGAAGGAAGTTGGTGGTGTTTTGGGGGAAATTGGGTCTTGGACGTTGATCTGCTGCCAGTGGGGTGATTTTATCAACAAGAGCAAACTAAATACAACATTACTGTTTAAAATGTAAATAAACCATTTTAATTACCAATAGACGCTTTAAAATCTGCATAAAAACTAACGATTAATGATCTTAAAGCAGCAGCGTCGTTAAATCTGTCTTTATCTCAAAATGAACGAGCTGCTGTCCACAGCTGCTGCTCACTCCATGAAAAACTTCTCCTTCAGTTCAGTAAATCCCTGCAGCACCCGAAGGCAGCAGGACACGTATGTCGATAAATCTGCAGCCCCTGATTGGCCAAGTGCTGCGTCGGAGCACAGTGACATCACTGTGAGCGTCACCTGCATGCAGTCAGGTGCAGATGGTTCAGTTTCGTGTTTTCGTCTGGAGTGCGTAAAGCTGAAATACTGCTGTTGCATTTTATATGATGTCATCGTGTTTCACCGCTTCAGAGCGACGAGACCAGTGATGTGATTGGCTCAGAGTGTATTTATTAATATCACTCCCTTTGATCTATATTCCTCTTCCACCATCATGTTTGAACTTTGCGCTGCTGCAGAAACACGAAGCTCGTCGTGAAGCGACGCCCACACAGCCTGAGCGCTCCGGACCGACGGCTTCACGCTCGACGGCGTGTTTGTGTAATTAGAACAGAACCTGCCGTGTGTCGGGTGTTCCAGCTGTGAGCTTCGGAACGTGTGCGCCATCCTTTCTTCTCTTTGATGCAGAACATTGCTGAAGCTCAGACTTCTAACAGAAAGCCCAAAACACCCGCGCAGGGCTGCTTTTCCCCGACATCCTGAGAGCAACGTCTTCATTAGACAGAGGCTGTTTTTGCAGAGCGTCTTCCTTTAACGAGGAGAAGAATTACAGCTAACGAGGAGTAGTAAGGCAGCTAACGAGGCTAGGTCTGATGAGGAGCAAAGATGCTGGAGTGTTAACCAGAGACAGATGTTAATGAAGGTTAGGTGAGAGTCTTCATTGTAATGGGGCAGTAGAAAGAAGCTGATTGGTCAACAGATCAACCTCATCTCCTGTCTGCTCTTCATCAGCAGCTCCTCTCTCCTCATATCCCTCTCCGCCTCCCTCTGATAGAGTAATCCAGTGCTGAGATGAGATGTTTCAGATCAATACTGTGTGTGTGTCAGAGGGGAACCCATCCAACATGGCAGCTGAAGCAGCTTAATAAATTCATCCATTCTCTGAGCTTTTAACACAAACACACAGGAGGAGGAGGAGGAGGAGGAGCTGCGTGATGGAGGTTGTCTCAAATCCAAGATGTTGTTTTTGACCTGGGAGGGACCTGAACCTAAAACTGAAAGTGAAACAAAAAAAACTAAACCTACACTGAAATGATTTCACCTGCGACCAAAACTAATGAAAATAAAATAAAAAAGCCTAAATTCAGCTTTCAGGTATCAAGGTTGACGTCGAGTCCTTTTGCTCGGGTTGAACGAAGCTTCAGCCTCATCACGCTACATGTACGCAGAACACACATCCTGTACAAGACGAGACTCAAGTGTAGACAGTCATGCTAGCGGCTAATGCTAGTGTTAGCATGCTAACATTAGCCGATAAGCTGTAAACACAGAAAACAGCTGAGGCTGATGGTGCAAATGAAAATTGGACACACTAGAATTTGGACTTGATGATGGCACCACAGATCAGCAGTTACTCTATCGGGTATTTATCGAGTGTTTCTCTCCGGCGCCACCTTTAGGACAAACCTTGAAACTGCATTAACAACACTGACAGCGAGTGTGTGAGTGATATCTCACTAAATGCTCCTCCGTGCTCACAGCCAGCCTCCAACTGTGTGTCGGCCGTTTGCTGCTGCAAACACGTCAGCCAGACGCTGAATCTGCCGCTGAGCCCACGTTGTCCACTGATCCATTGTTGAGAATGTATTGATCGGCGCAGCTTTAATCTCTTTGTTGATTTTTAACGGTTGCATGGCAGCGTCAGGGAGCTGTTGGTTGCAGCTCACCTGTTGCTGACAGCAGTGAAACCTCACTGAGTTCGTATCGATTGCTGGTTGCAGTTTGTGCTGCTCTCTAATCAGACTAATCAGTTAATTAACTCACTGATCTGCTGGAGCTAAGTTTCTTGGACTTTTTATGGAAAATCCAGCCACATGACAGGCTTCCATCGATGTCGCCGGGGTCAAAGTTCACACCTTTAGGACAACCTCTTAATCTCTAATGGGGGTCTATGGGGATTAATCGGACCGCCTCTTTCCTTCTCTCCTCCATCCGTTTCTCCTCCCCCTCTCCTTCTCCTCCCTCACTCCTTAGATAAAAGAGCAGAATTGAAATCTGATCAAACAAAACCCCGCCCCCTCCTCCTCCTCCTCCTCCTCCATCAGTTGCATATTTTAGACCAAACATGATGAATCAGCCTCTTCATCGACTTCCTGTGTAAAACTATAGCTGCAGCAACACACTCGCACATGCACGCACACACACACACACACACACACACAAGCACACACACTCTTGCCAACAGACACACACACACACACACACACACACACACACACACACACACACACACACAAACACACACACTGCAGTCATTTCAATATGAAAGTGTGGAACTGCAATTTGAGGCGTTGCTTTAAGAGATGTGTGTGTCCAGTGTGATGTGTGTGTATGATGTAGGAATGAAGACACACTTCTAACACACACATATGCACATGCACGCACACACACACACACACACACACTGGAACACAGGGAAAAGCACCTGACTCAACGGTTTCCCTTCAGTCACATCTCTGAATCTGAATGAGGTGTGTGTGTGTGTGTGTGTGTGTGTGTGTGTGAATGCGTGCACGTGTGTGCCCGGCGTGTCACTCTCATGCCTGCAGTCTTCTTCGTTGGTGTCTCCTCTCGAGATAATGGCAGGACATTACAGCAGGAAATGATGTCATTTTCATTTCTCGTCTGCTCGGGAGACGAAGCGAAGTGGCATGAATTCATGCATGAGTGTGTGTGTTTACGTGTTTATGTATGTGTGTGTGTGCGTGTTTACGTGTCGTGGTTGTCCGGGGCAACGCTGTAGGCTTGGTTGTCAATCAGGATTACTGTGACAACAAGCGTTACCTTGGCAGCGGCGACTGTTGGCAACCTGCAGGATGTCATGTCGAGTGTGTGTGTGTGTGTGTGTGTGTGTGTGTGTGTGTGTGTGTGTGAGAGAGAGAGAGAGAATATTGGGGTTTTATTGAGCTTTTATGCAGGAGTGTGTGTGTGTGTGTGTGTGTGTGTGTGTGTGTGTGTGTCCTATCCTCTAATAGATTCTCTCTTTATCTCGTCCCTCTCAGGCTTTCTCCATTATTCTCTCTCTCTCTCTCTCTCTGTCTGCCTCGCTCGTCCTCTGTTTATTATTCTGTTTCTCCCTCCCTCCATTCTTCACCTCCTCCCTCCTCTCCCTCCTCCCTCTATCATCACCTCTCCACACCTCGTCTCAGTTTCTTTTTTTCTTCACTCTTCGTCTCACTGCCTGTTGTCCACCTTTTCGTCCTTCTACTCCTTCTTCCTCCTCTTTTCCTTCCTCTCACTCCTCCTCCATCCTGCACTCCTCCATTTCCTTGATTTTCTCCTCTTATATCTTATCTTGTCTCCTTCTTTTCCTCCTTCTTTCCAGTCACCCTCTTCTTTTTTCCACCTCTTCCTCTTTCTGCTGATCCTCTTTCTGGTCCTCCTGTTCTGTTTTCCTTCTTCTCACCCTCTTCCTCCTCTTGTTGGTCCACTCTTTCTTCTCCATCTCATCTTTCTCCCCTCGTTCCTCTTCCTCCTCTTTTCCTGCTCCATCTTTTCCTCCTTTCTCCTTATCATCTTCTACCTTGCTCCTTGCTCCTTTCTGTCTTTCTTTTTCCTCCTTTTCTCCATCTCGCTGCTCCTCATCACATCACTTTACTCCTTTTCTCCTCTTCTCTTGTCCTTTCTCAACTATTTTCTTCTTTTGTCACTTCCTCTTCCCCTGCAGCTCTTTATCTTTAACACTTCCATCCTCTTCTTCCCCATCTTTCTCCTGGTCCTCCTCTCATTCTGCTCTTCTTTTCCATCTCTTTTCTCCTCTCATTATGATCTTTTCATGCTCCCTCCTCCTCCCTTCGCCTCTTTCTCCTCTCCACAATTCTTCCTCCTTATCTGTATCCTTCTCCTCCTCTCTTGTGTATATCACCTCCTCCTGTCTTGCACATCCTCATTTTCGCCTCCTCTTCGGTTTGTCATTTTCTTTGTCTTACACCTCCTCATGTTCCTCTTCTCCTCTCCATCTTTCTCTTTCTCCATCCAATCTTCCATTTTTCCCATTCTTGTCAGTCTACTCCTCTTCCTTCATCTTCCTTTTCTTTCTCCTTTCACCCTCTTCATCATTTCCCCCTTCTCTCCATTCTCCTTTTCTTTGCTCCTCCACCTCACTTGTATTGTTAGCCTTTTCCTCTTCTGATATTCTCTGCTGTTTCTCCCTTCCTATCTGTTTTTCTCTTCCTACTTGTTCTCCCTCACTCCCCTTTTCCTCATTTTTACTTCATCCTCCTCTTTTTCCTCTCCTCATTTCTCTTCATTATTTTCCCTCTTCTCGTCCTCTCTCTCCTCCTCTGGTTTCTTTCTCCTCCGTTTTTCTCTCCACAGTCTAAACTCCTTCTTTTCCTCTTGCCTCCTCACCTCCTTGTATCTGCTCCTTGTTCCTCCTCTCCCCCCTCTTTTGCCCCTTCCTCCTGTGCCGTCACTCGTCTCCTCTTGTACGACTCTTTTCTCTCGTCATTTTTCTTCCGTCTTTCTCCTCCTCCAGTTCCATTCTTCTCCAACTTCTCCTCCTCTCTTTTTTATTCCTCCTTCCCTCGTCTCACTCTGAACTTATTCTTTCCACCGTCTCCCTCTTCTCCAGTCTTCTCTAATCTTCCTCTTCCTCCTCTCCTTCTTAATCTTCCTCCTGGTCCTCCCATTTCTACTCCATCACCACCTTTCATTTTCTCTCACCCTCTTCATGTTTCTCTGCCTCTATTCTTGCTCTCCTCCTATTCTCCTTCTTCTCCTCCACAGCCTTTTCTCCTCTTTATCTTTCTCCTCCAGTCTACCTTCTCTGTTTTGAATATTTAGTTGCTTCATGGTAGCTTCTGATACTTTCTCCTCCTTCCGTCTGCTCCCATCCTTCTTGTCCTTCACTTTTGTTCCCTCTCCCTCTTTTCCTCCTCATCTCCTCTTCTCTCTCTCTCCTTCTTTTCAACTTAACTTTTTCCACCTTTTCCTCCTCTTCCTCTCTTACTCCACCTCTACTTTCTCCTCTCCTCTCCACCTCCTCCTCCCACGCTTACTCCTTTCATCTCTTCCTCCACAAATACTCGCAGTAAAATGCAGGAGTGCGATAACAAAGTTTTCAGAGGGATTATTTTCCGGAGTTTAGTTTCTTCCTGTGTCTGTCAGGTGACTGACAGACGAACGTAACAAAGCTCCGATATGAAAACATTCAACTCAGCTTAAAGAAATCAGGAGGAAACAGAAAATGTCCTCGTTTATTTTGGATTATCTCTCCGCGTGGAAGCCGTTTTTCACACTGAACAAGAAACAGCGAAGAAGTGAAAACGTCTTCGTGTACAAACTTCTGCCGGTAGACAGCCGACCTGTCAGCTCCGACTTCACAGGATTATCCTTTAACCCTCTGAACTCTGATTCCACCTTAAATTTCTCCTTTGATAGGTTTGAGAGGTTCAAAGACTGAAACAAAATCCCGCTTCATGTGACGGCGTTTGGGTTTATCGCAGAACTTGAGTTCGGTGTGTCGAAGCTTCAGCTTTGACACCTGAACCTGAAAGCAGATGATTCAAAGCCAAATGTGAAAATGAGGAATTTAAAGCGACATTGTCAAAGAACAGATTTTTTTTTTTTTTGTGAATTGGCGCCTCTACAGCTTCTTTGTTCAGGTAACTTAAACACCACTGTGGGAAATAAGCACAGCTGTTCACCTGTATGTTTACATTACTTATCACCAAAAACTACCAAGTTCATAACTTTGCTAACGCAGCCAAACATCAAGCAAGTGCAAAAACACAATGCATGACTTAGCAAGCGAGCTAATATCACCGACTCGCCCAACAGCAAGAAGGCCGGCTCGCCGTCTGTCTTTCAGCCTCTTGGCTTCCTCCATCAGCGTCGTCTCTTAGCCCCTACCAGCCTTCCTCGCCGGGTCTTCACAGCCTCCGGACCTGAACACCTCCTCCCCCAGGTGGTCCAAAGCTCCTGTGCTGGTGGTGTAAATGCCAACACCCCCCTGGTGCTCTGACTTCCCAGTCACAGTCAGCTAGCTGCATGGCTAACTGAGCTAAGTAGCTAACAAGCAGCAACCTCAAAAATGAAGTCAGTTCAGAAGTGTCAAAAACTGCAGTTCCTCCAATGGCCACTTGAGGCTGAAGCTAATCAGTCCCCATAGACCCCCATATTAAAATGCTCAACTTAAATTAAAAACAAAAAAAAAACAGCTTTGGTCTCGACAGCTAACGCTTATTTAAAGTATATTAAAGCTTAAAGTTATGCTGCTTTGAGTGACAGCTAGCTGCTAGACCTCATTCGGTCACCTCAGCTCCACCCACGCTCCACCTCTTTGCCCATTCTTGGACTAGCTGGGAGTTGATGGTGAGAGCGTACTCGGTAACCTGAGTTATAAACTATAAGAACAGGTGTTCAGGGCGCAGAGTGGGAATGAAAGAAGCTCCGTTCTCCTCATATGCACCATCACAATGACACTGAAGTTATTTAGAGGTGAAATAGTAGCATGCTGCTGCTTTAATTATGGGTAACTTGATAGCTCATTTAATGCAACAGTAACTCTGCACAGCTAAACTCATTCATGTCGTCAGAAGAGATTCAGACAACGCTCACTTCAGCATCTCTGGTTGCATTTGAACCTTTTTGGTGGACTGATTTATGGCAATATCAGATTTTGAGAGGTTTTAGAGGTATAGGTGGATCTCTGGAAAATGAAACGTGGATTCACAAGAAGTAAAAGTCCTGATTGAAACTCGCTCAGGCCTCTGCTGCTGGTCTGACGTGACCACGACCCACATTTGAAGCTTCAGACACGCTGACGTTGACGAGTCCGTTCAGTGTTTTTAATTAAAGCCCCCAAAGGCACATTTCAGGGAAATGAAGGTTTCCTGGTTCTGCTTCCTGTTTGTGCTCCTTCTAGTCATTTCTTCTGATTCACTTTATGAAGCATCATACCATCATACCTTAAAAGCGAGTGACATGTGGAGCAGCTCACATGGTTTGCTGCTGTCTGAGAGATGAGACGTGTTCTGTGACACAGATCCTTCAAAGGTGAAGTTCTTTTGCTGTAATGTAGAAGTTTTGGGGACAATCTGATGACATGTAGGGAGTTTAAAGACTTTAACATCTTGTCCACCTGACGTTTAGTCCAGATTTTGGCCTTTTGGAGGTTGTTTGTTGTGTTTCAGATTCCGTGTCAGTAACAGTTGCTTTGTTTCCCTCGCAGCTACCTGGCGGTGACTCAGTTCAGTCCCATCCACGCCCGGAAGGCCTTCCCCTGCTTCGACGAGCCCGTCTACAAGGCCACCTTCTCCCTTGTCCTCCGCCACGACCTGCAGTACACCTCGCTGTCCAACATGCCCGTGGAGAGCAGCTCGCTGTCGGAAGAGGACGGCTGGCTGACCAATCGCTTCGCCCGCACGCCCCGCATGTCCACGTACTACCTGGCCTGGGCCGTCTGTAACTTCACCTACAGAGAGACGCAGACGGACGGCGGCGTGACGGTGAGTGTCGACACGCAGAACCAAAGCACGAGCGCCGCTGACGCAGCTCGGCCTGAGAAACACGACACACGGCGCCAGCAGAGTCTCACTCACACTGCTTTCCTCCCACGTCAGCAACAGAAGGTAGAAAACTAAAAAAACAGACAAAAAGGAAGAAATAAAGAGAAAATGCAATTAACACATTTAATAAAAGCAGTAAACTGATATTAGATAAAACTCAGACCTGAACAAGCAGGAGCTCTGTGAGGGTCTGTTTCCGACTCTTCACTCATGATCCGACTTCATTATCTTCAGCTCTTGAGATAAAAAATTTCACTTTGTCGAAAACACTTCCTTTGAAACTTGACTTAATGATCTCGTTATGTACCGGCCGCTGAACGTGGTCGATCCTTCGTCCGCCTCCTCCTCCTCTTCCTCCCTGTCACCCCTGCTCTCTGGTCCTCTGGGCCTCCTGTTTGTCTCCAGGCGGACAGAAAAGACTGTGATGAGACCTGCGTGGACGGATCAGGAAACACAGAAGCTCGTTATCTCGACGTAATGACACATTTAAGCCCTGATCACCTCTAAACTGTGTTTCCTATCATTAAATCTTTGGCTTCGGGGTTAAAACACTTAATCCGAGCAGCCGCCGTTCTCCTCAGATAATATTAGAGTTGCGATATCAAAGATGATCAGAGAAAAGACGTCAGGAGCAGGAAGTAACAGGTGATTTGACACGTTTAAGGCAGTTTGCTCGTCATGGTTAGAGGACGACGGTATGTCTTTTATGACTCTGGAGGAAATAACCCTGATGATGGGAACACTTGATGGGAGAATATTAAGGCTGTCTGACGAGGCACAGATCGGCTGCAGAGCGTGTGCGCCTCCCGGTTTTTCGTAGGTTTGATGGTATCGACTGAATCGTCCCGTATTGATTTTAATTGGTTACTTATGTTGTTTGCATCGATAACAAATACAAGCTGTCCTAAACCTAAATGATCATAACGTAATAAGAGCAAACAGATCATTTCAGGTCTTTCGCTGTGAGAAAGTTTAACTGGAGTTCTTCGTTTGGGGAATTCAGGAAAACCAATTTTCAGCCTTTGAAACAGACTCCGTCTCACAGCTGCATGAAATAAACTCTTTTATTGTTCTGAACTCAGTTTTGTGGCAGTTTGAAGTTCAAATTGTTGACTTTCAGAGCTTCTGATCGCGGAGGTCTGGATAAAATAAAACATCCGGCGTGGAAACAATGCAAACAACCTGATAACTCCAGATAACATCTTAATATTAAATAATTACATCGGGACAACGGGCTTAAAATACTACAAATGAGCGCTGCTTCCTGTCTCCAGATAATGGATGATTCAAAAGTCTCTGAAGTCTAAATTACGAGATAACAGTTTAATGTCTCCAGACGATATAATGAAGTCAGATAGCAGCGTTTGTTATCGGAGGAGAACACGCTGATTAAGATCTGGACTCAGATAAGAGTTTGGTTTTCTGAGGTTGGATATAATTAATTTCTTCAGAGGTGGACGTCGTTTCTTTGTCTCTTTGTCTCTCAGCTGAGTCTCCAGGTTTCCCCACAGAGACCGAGGTGAGGACAGCAGCTCCGGGGAGACAGAGCCATGTTGTTTTCGTGTTGTAATGATGTCCCAGTGTCCTCAGCGCGAGGAGCAGGAATGTTTCTGCTTTTTGTCGCTCCGGCCGTGGTTGGATTGATTCACTACAGCTCCCATAATGCTTTGGGAACATACTGTGTGGCTGTGGCTGATTTTAGTCCATATTTGTGGACGTTTTGGCCACTTGGCTCCATGTAAAGTGTGCCGATTCATCCGTTACGTGTTTCTGTTTGCGGCGTCGCCGTGAACGTGCGGACTGTGACCTCTGGGTGACTGAACGCTGAAGAAAAGCTAAAAATGTGACGATTCTCAGGGAGGTTCTGCAGCGATGGGGAGCGACTTTTTCTGAGGTTTGTGAGCAGCGACAGACAGCGAAGGTAACGATCTCCTCTGAGAGCGTCAGCGTTACTGCGTCTGAACGTGTGAGTGTCATCAGTCGAGAGCTCAGAGCGAATCCAAGCACCACGCTCTCACAGCCGTTTCGTCCATTTTGTCCCTCTGCGTTATCACGTCCATCATGTCCATCACGTCTGTTTTGATTCTGATTTGAAAGTCAAAACCTTCCACCGCTCGACTCAGCCGACACCCCATCATCCTCTAACAACCGTAACATTTAAAACAGAAATATGCACCCGCACGCGTCCACGCAGCGACACAAGGACAAATACATTCACGACCTTGTTTCTCCTCCTCCTCCTCTTCTTCCCCTCCTCCGATCATCTCTCTATCAGTGTAATTACAGCTCATCCATCTCGTCTGCCAGAAACTCAAGGACGACACTCCCAACACACACACGCACACACACACACACACACACACACACACACACACACACTCCGCCTGTGTCTCCTTGTTACTGAAAGATAATTTTGGTGAAACGCTGTTTTAATGACAAATCATATCTGGGTCATTTATAACCATCACCAGTCTCCTCTGTGTGTGTGTGTGTGTGTGTGTGTGTGTGTGTGTGTGTGTGTGTGTGTGTGTGTGTGTGTGGTAACGTTCGGCTGGAATCAGTCAGGCTTGTGAGTTTTGGTCTTTGTAATGAATACATTAATCTTTATTTTTGTCCTTTCCATTTTTAGTCCCAAAAACAAAACGAGGCTCTTCCATTCTTTCGTTCATCAGAGGTAAATAAAAGAAAACACTTTGTAACTCTGCTATCGACGCTCCTTTAAGAGGAGCAGACATATTTTCTGTGTCCGTCGGCCATCTTGGTCTGCGTTTCTTCTGCACGTCGGAGGATTTGATGAAACACGGTCCAAAGATGATACTGATCATAAGATTTAAAGCCATTCAACATGATTTGATTTAGCTTTGATTAAATATTGTTTCAGCTTAGATTCAGAATGTTTGGATGCTTTCAGTCATCAGATCATAAAACAGGATGTTATCACACGTTCGCAGGTCGTCTCTTTAAAAAGTGTTTCCTGTGATGGTTCACGTCCTCAGACATCAAACAGCTCGTGGCTTCGGCGGCGAGACGGCGGCTCCGGTCTGCTTTGGAAATAGCATTAGCAGCTAAAGCTAGCTTTAACAGCCTCAGGTTGGCTGTTTTGGCGACTTCGCCCTCAACAGCACACTTCTCTGTGGCAGCGGCTGATTTCCTGATCAGAGGGTGAGGAAATACTTCAGGGTGGAGGCGGGTGGAGGAGTGGGCGGCTCACTGTTAGACACTTTAGAGGGGGGGTGACTTAAAAGGTGGCAGGATCGTTGTTAATAGACGACATGTCCTCTGTGAGCTGGACTCCAGCCCCCCGCCGTCCCGCTCAGATAATGGATGTCAGGGTTTTCCGGGACGTCCGGATTTGCGTCCGTTTCCCACCAGCCGACCAAGCTGACGTCTGATGTTCCTCAGATGTGACAGATTAGTGAATTACCGCTCTGTGAGATAGTACTTAGAGACATTAAGCTTCTTCCAAGCACTCCTGTTCTCCATGAGTCCTGCAGCATGCAATATGCATCATTACAGTATTCATTTATTCATTCATTACTAAACTCTCAAGACTGATTTAACTAATGGCAAAACTCTGAAAAGTGCTTATTCTTCCACCTTTTCCTCCCCGGAGAGGAGGCTGCACGCTGTTGATTCTAAAGCGATGACAGCGACTCCTCACGCTGGATGTGCACACTCTGACTTACTGCCGCTCATTTACCTTCTTTAAATTATGAGGATGTGTGGACTCAGGAGGTATGTGCTGCATTAACATAATAAGATTTGGATAAATTCCCAGTTTTAGCCCAAAAAATGCATTTATTTCAATCCTTCTGAGCACAAAGCCTTTATATATAAACGCTTCTATCATCAAACCTGCAGATCAATTAAAATAAATGGAATTGCAAGTTGCAAGAAAACAAAAACAGACGAAATGGAAGTCATCACGACAGAAACATTTCGTCATCGTGTTAAAGAAGGAACACTTTGGCAGCGATGACGCTTCCTGAAGAAGAACGGCACACATGCTGTGAAGAAGACATGAAGACACTGAATAAGTCAGCGGTCCTGATGAAATACTTCCATCTTCCGCTGATGAACGTTGAAGAAATGGATTTTCCCTCCATTGACACGTGCACGTGTAATTGACGAGGGCTCGGTAACGCCTGCGAACGGCAGCCTGTCCTGGTGGAACAACACTTTTTAAAGGCAGGATACGAGCCTGTGCTCAGACAATAGAAGTGTCGGGGCAGCACATGCATATTTCCATATATACAAACAGTCGCTGGATGCTCTGTGAGTCTCTGTTACAGCATCGCTCTCATATTAAAATCCTTGTTTCAGCCTGAAGGCAGTGGAGACGCTGCTGTCTGTTTGCAGAGCAGCTTCCTCTGACAGAAACATTAATCCTCCCATCCCTCCATCCTCCTCCTCCAAGCCTCTGAAAGAAACAGCTTTATATGACGGAAGACAAAAAATAAAACCCTCCATATTCTTCACAACGGCTCAAACGGCCTCATCCGACAGAAACATTCATCCCTCCATCCTCCTCAGAACAGCAGGAGGAAAAACACAGTCTGCATGCTGGAGATTTCCCAGTCCAGTCTGGACATCAGTGATGCCACTCCAGCGCGCTGTGTTTGGACATGGAGTCCTAATGTGGACGACAAAACTAGAATCTGATCAAGCAAAGGTGTCGTCCGCCTCAGAAAACGTCTCCAGCGTGTTGCAAATGTGCTGCGACCTGATTGTCCAAAGTAATTGAAGATGCTTATGGAAGTACTGTGGAAACAGCAGATTAAACCAGTTTAAACCAGTTTAAACCACCATATTCACACCAGCTATGACTGGTGACTTCAGAGCTCCAACCCTGCCTCCAACAAGTTTTCACCTGCTGATCCGTTTTGAAGGAACTGTAATGCAGCTTCTGTTAGCATCGTGAGGAAATGCTGTAATTCGTGTATCTGCCAAAGCCCAAAAAACGTCAACGTATTTCTTCTGTTTCCACCAAACTGTCAGTGTCCACTCTCTGTGACTGCAGCATTATTAGACCTGTTCTGGTCATGTTGAGGCACTTGGTTAACTTTAGGGAAAGATCGTGGATGGTTTCATACAAAGACGTCTGCAGTGACTCCACATTAACGTTTAGCTAATGCGTTTGACGATCTTTCCAAAACCTCAACCAAAGTGCTTTTGTTGCCTAAACGTGAGCACTGATGGGACTCTCTCTCTGAGACTCTCTCGTGGTTTATAAATGCAGCTCTTCATCGGCCCGTTGTCTCTGAGCACCGTCCAATCAGTGACCATGTTTGCATCCCGACGTAACTCAGAAAAAGATGCTATGGTGTTGCTTGTTGGTGGATTTAAGGTGGCGTCTGAGGTGTCAGGTGGTCTCTTGGCCAACGTGTTCTCATGTCACATAGAGACAAGATCCCATGGTGTCATTTTTCAAGGTGCCAAGTCATCAGATCGACTTCTACAACACTTCCCAACATGTCAAATGGTAGAGTAAGAAGAGTCCACCTTCAGAGGAAGGCTGGATGGTTGGATGGGACAAACACAGGACTTTCACCAAGGAGACCAGGAGTTTGTGTCCTGTGTGACACCAAAAGAAAGGTTGATTCACGCAACATAACGTGGTTATTATTATTATTGTGGTTAATATTTGGTTGCCTGTGCTGTGGTTGGTGTCTGCATTGTTAGAAGGTGGTCGACTGGGTATCAGCGGCTGGTCGGTTGGTGTTTCTGGTGTTCAGGTGTCGATGAGGTGAATACGAGGCTTTACATGCGGAGCTGACTCTCATTCACCGCATGTTCACTTAAGCCTTTCAATTGATAGCAGTCGACCCTCATGCTGTTACTTTCTCTCGGCAGGGATAATTTTAGCGTTCTTGGACACACAGAAAAAGTTGCCAAGTATTCAGCATTCAGGCATTGAGCGCCGAAGCACAAATTCAGGTATTTAAACGGCTTTTATGCTTATAAACAAAGTGGTACTCACTGTTTGAGATGATCTGAGCTGCTCAAACAGATCTTCAGTCCGTCTGGGACACTTCCACACTTCATTGTCAGCCCAAATTCCTCTTTTGCTTCTTTCAAAGCGCCACTTTTCTGTCTTCACCTCCCTCGAAACAGCTGTTTGTCTTCCTCTTGTATTGTCAGTATAATGTGTGTCTGTTCCTGTAATGAGCCGTTTTCCCTTCAGGGAGGATTAAAGTCTGACAGAATAGAAAAAAACAAACAGCAGTGTGTGATGACCCACTGAGCAGCTCCCGGTTCAATAAAACCTCCATCTTGCAGCTATTTAGCTTGTTATTCCTTCATCTTCTGTCATTCCAGCGGCTGTCAGCGCCACAAAGCGAAGACGGTTGGTGTTTATCAGCCAGCTAATCGCCGCTGTGAATCTGGATGTGAACAGGTTTCTGTCTGCGACTCGTCTGCCTTCAACAAGGCAAACAAAGCCGAGACAGTGAGAGATTAGTGAGAGGACGCTTTGGCTTGTCTGGCTGCCAAAAAGGTTTGGAGAAGAATGATCAACAGGGCTGAGAACGAAGCTCCTATTCAAAGTCCTGATGTTCTGTAATGATATAAAAGGTATCGATAAAAATTAATGATATTCAGGATGATTCTCATTAGAAACCATTAACAGGTTCATAAGGATTGATTATTATATGACATTAAGGTGTATATAAAGTCCTGATTGGCTGCTGTCGTCAGTTAATTGGAAACACTTCATGCAGTGTTACCGGGGAAACGGACCAAACCATTGGTTCAGTTAACTACGAAAACAACTTTATTAACAAAGTGCCGCAGTGCTTCAGACATTGGCGACAAGTAATATCTTAATTATTGTCCACAAATTCCATGAAGAGTAACAGAGTAATAGATTAGTCAGTTACTAAAAGTAAAATGATGAGATTGATCTTTTTTGGATGGAAAAATGTGCCAACTACCAATTTATCTAAAACTACTGTATTGATTAAGATTGATTAGATATGGATTAAATCTTTCTGTCTGAAAAACGTCACGTTCTCTCCTCAAAATGATGACGTCTGATTATAAATACGCTCCCTGACGTCTTCCCAGGAGAAAGTTTATGTCCCAAAATCATCTTTACTTTTCTGTAATGATATTAAAGGTCACATTAACATCCCATAACGGTAATAAAGGTCACGTTAATGTCCTGTAATGGTGGCATCCTATAGGTCAGATTAGTATTTTAAAAAGATAAAGGTCACTTTAACATTTGAGTTTTATGGGATTGTTTTAACCAAAGTTGAACAGCAGAGATTTAAAGACGGGATCGGAGCCTCGTGGGCTGCGTTCATGTCATGTTAATAAGTCGACGGTTTCACTGGAATTAAGAGGATGACATGATTTTACTGCCCGGTGCAGCAACAGACATCATTCACTGCAGAACAGACAGAAAACCCAGAAACAGAAACTGTCAGATAGAAAATAAAATGAGGTGACGGAAAATAGGGCAGCGAGGTGGTGCTTCATTGAACTTCGTGAAATTAGAGATTATTTAACATTCGTGGCAGATTTTTTGACTTCTTTTGTGCATGAACTCGACGACACGACCGAACCTCGTACATGTCGTCTTCCACGCTAAGACAAACAGATTTCCTGTCGCGTGTTCGATTGCCGTCATCTTCTTCGTCGTCGAGCGTCGAGAGGCTGCAGCTGCACCTTCGCTTGTTTACTCATTTTCATCTTGAGATGCAATTTCCAAATATTTATCTTCAAAAATCAGACTGATTATTAGGACAGAGACTTCCTGTTGGGACGCAGAGAGGAATGCTTGAACGCTCAGGGCTGCCCTGATTTAACGGCTGCTTGCGTGATGTGATGCACAGTGAGGAGCGTCACAGTGAGGAAGAACGGCTGCTTTCAGCTGCTTCTTCAGTTCTGGGCTGTTCACACTCTTTGTCAGGTTACCTCTGGTAATCTAAACCTCCTCCAGATAAGTGCAACCCTCTCATTTATCGTCCTCGCGGGGTGAATCTCAGGAGAAAGCTGACTAATGGAAGAGGAAAGAAGGAGGAAAAACATGTTTCTGCTGCACAGAATTCATTATGTTGCTTTTTTCCTCTGGAATATTGGACAGATTTCTCAGGCCACCAAATATGACTCACATTAAACAGTGTGTGAGGGAAGAACCAGGGGCGACACACACCGGTGGCAAATGATACGCATCCACATTTCTCATTTCAGCCACTGTGTGACGCTGACTCAGCGTATTCTGTCTACTACAATACAACAAGTTCAGTGTCCACAAAGCACGAAGCGACGACGTGAAGAAGATTTCTGCTCATCATGGATATTATTTTTAGTCAAGCAAACGCCGTACTGCGGTTTGGCAAAGCGCGTCCAGGCGTGTCCTCAGCTTACTGTACGTGGTTTGTTTGACAGCAGCAGATCCAGAGGTGGACGCACTAAGAGCCGAAGTTTCCGTGCTAAGGCTGCATGAGCTCACTGAGCAGCAGGAGTCTGCAGTCATGGCAGCAGCGCTTTAAGGCTGAAGCACGATGGCACTTTGAGCTAATGATGGATGCCGGCTGGGGGTTGGCATAGCAACATCACCTCTGCCGTGTCAGTTGTTTTGAAGGAATTTGGTCACAAACCAAAATGCTGAACCAATAGAAATGTAGGACTGATGGCAATCCATGCAATAGTTGGTGAGATGTTTAAGTCCAGACCGCAGAGGTGGTCCGGCGTACTGAATCCTCCCTGCAGCCGCGGCACCACCACGCTACAAACAGTTCCTATGTACTTCTGGAAAGACCCCGACCCTGAATCAGTAACAACAGAATACACAGAAAATGAACTCCAGCCGAGCGCCGCATACAGCAGGACGTACAATACATGCGTTTGCAAAATGACACCTTAATTTGTTCAAAAATATCAATTATATAAACGCAGAACCCAATAATTTAAGTTGAACTGTTTGTGAGTTGCTGCAGATCTTATTTCCTGCAAAACATAATTTACTTGATTTATTACATTTGCCCAAGGCGGATCCTTTTCATTCGACCCTGAATCAGTAGAAATACAACACACAGAAAAAGAACCGCTGAGCACGACACACAGCAGCAGGACGGACAGAGCATGTGTTTGCACAACGACGCGCCAATTAGCTCAAAAACATTAATTATAGAACCCAAAACTTACATTGAACCATTTGTTTGTGAGCTGCTGCAGATCTTATTTCCTGCTAGATATAATTAACTTAATTCATCACGTGTGCCCGAGGCCCATCCTTTTAATTTGACGGTCCGCCTACGACAAGAAAACACTCCAAATTACACTCGTTAGTTTGTGTCTTCGCCTCGCTGGCTGTTCGTTTCTCGTTGCGACACTGTTGGCTTTTGATTGGAAGCAGTTTACATATATGTTTGATTTGGGAGGTTTCTTTGTAATGTAAATACGTGTGTGGGGTGTAATGTTGGTAATAGCATGCAGCTGTGCTAACGCTAACGCTGTGCATACATACATGAGATAAATGCCATTTTTCTTGAGTGCGCTTGCAGGTGTAACTCAGAGTTTTCTTTGCAGTCGGATAAATGAAACCTTATTTAGGCAGAATCCTCAGCTGAGTCACCGACAAACCTGCACTGCCGCACCTGTTGTGCCGTGAATGCAGATGGAGGGCAGGAAGTGATTTTCTGCATAGGAAGCTCTATAACACACACTCAAAATGCAGATGCTTTGCGTTGTTTACGGCTGCTCAATTCGATCTGAGAACCCATGAGGAGCTTTTATCGAGTTCCAAAAGTTGTTGCTCATAAGAGTGAAAAATGCAAGAAATTGACCGAAAAATGCAAGAAAATGTCTTGATAACCAGCTGCAGTCGGGAGCAGCCGAGTCGGAGAAAGGTCACATCCAGCATATGTTGTGATTTTCTGTTTGTACCTTTCGCTCATAATTTTGTCTAAACTAGCACAGCGAGAACTTTCCTCCACCTCGTCCACTGCGGCTTCCACTTCCTGCCCTCCATCTGAATTAAACGTCGCTCGATTGCAAACAGCCTTTTAGCGACCTGGCTAGCGTTAGTCCGGTGTATTCAGGAAGCTGGATACCCGGGTTTTTCTGTGTTCCATGTAGACATCACCTGCTTGTCAATCAGACTCAGCAGCAGACATGTGCATGTAGAACGTTAGCGAGGACGAGCTGCACGCCGCCGCTGCCGCTGCCTTCCGTTCATGCTCCGGTCCTTCTGAAATCAACAATCATCTCTTTTGTCTTGTTGACATTGACAGAGAGACTGTTATCCTTGCCCCGGCTCTCGGGCCGTCTCACTTCATCACGGCGGTGTCGTCAGCAAAAGTGATGATGTGATTGGACAGATGTGTGGCGCTGCAGTCATGGGTCAGCAGTGTTTGTTATGAAGGCGGCAGCGACTGTCTGAGGTCTGCTGATCTCAAAGTCAAGGACCCACACGCGCTGCGAGGAGAGTGTGTTACTGTAGCCTCGCGCGTGTGTCGGTGCGCTCTCTCGCCACTCATATCAGTTGCTAAACCATCCATCAAATTACCGTGGCAACCGAGCGTCCATCACCCCATCCATCATCCAAGGGCGACAGACGGAGCGACAGACGGAGCGACAGAACGCAGCGAGGGATGTCACGGACGAGTGGAGAGATAACAAGGGAGGAGAGGAGGGGGAGTAGGTGAGGGAGAAAAAGAGGAAATGAGGAGAAGGAGAGAGGAGTGGAGAGGAGGAACAGAGGAGGTTAGGGTCAGGCTTTGATTCATGCCTTTATCTGCCTGTTTGCGTCGCTCAGCTCAGAGTCTCTGTGGCTTTTGTTCCTGCTTCTTTCAAGTCGACCGACGATCAATTGGCCGATTTTCTGGTTTCCTGATAAGAACCAATGAAAACCTCAGACTTCCTGGAGGAGCAGCTCGTCCCTGCTGCTGTCAACCCAGCCTGTCGCTCAGGTGCAGTCATGGGATGTTGTCGTGTCTCAAACCTCAGACATCTGATGTGGATTCAGTGGAGACTTTTATTTTGAAGGGTACAAGTTAAAAAAGTTCTGTTGTCATATTTCCTACTCTCCCTCACCTTCTTTATTGATAACTGTTGTACTAACTGATATTATTGTTGTTGTCTGCTACGGCTAGCAACCAGTTAGCTTAGCTTAGCAGACAGACTGGAAACAGCCAGCCGAGCTCTTCAGTGCTGGACTGTTTCTGAGTCTGAGTCTCTGCCGGTTGATCCTGGACAAGAAATAATCCGTCAAAGAAGGGCTAGTTCAGCAGTTCAGGGGAATAATCCCTTCACCTCCATTAAAGGATTTTACTGTAAGTTATGCAAAGAAAGACGGGTTTTCATTAGCAGCAGTTTAATTAAAGAGGGCAAAATAAAATCCGCTGGACTTAAACAGTGAATAGGAACAGTGTTTGTGTTACAAAGAGAGATTCAGAGCAGCGGGCTGGTGAGGATGTCACGACTGTGTTGTTCCTCTCAGGAAGTAGTGCTGAATTTAACATGTGAGCCATGCAGATGAGTTAACGTCCAGCCGCTGCAGCAGTGGAGTTCAGGGGACGGGAGCGTCGGTCGGTCAGTCCGAAGCTCGGTTCAGACGTTCATGATGACGACGTTCCCATCGGCCTCAGCTGTACTTTGAGCTTTGTGTGAATGAGCAAGAGTTAGCATGCTATCAGACCAATGACAGACCAGCATTCCACCTGCTAAACAGCAGCATGTTAGCACTGTACCCAGCTGGTGTTCAGAGTCATGATTTTCTCAGAGTGTGCCGTCGTCTGTGGACGGCTTCAGGGAAGTTAACGCCCTCAGACTGGGTGTCATTTTCCTGATGTGGGCTCCAAGCTGAGGCTCTGAACGGGACTAATTCATGAAGATAACGACATAATGATCTGTGGAACCGCTGCAACGATTGAGCAAAGTGGAAGCTCTAATTTGGGTCAGTTCTTGTGACTGAAGGCAGTTCGTAATGTGACTGACTTCATTTATTCCACATGTATTTTCTTAGCAGGCTCGCTGGCAGCTGAAGCGAATCCCAGCATGCATTAGGAGAGAGGCTGTGTACAAGCAGAGCAGACCTCCAGTCTGTCGCAGAGCGAGGAAACATGACCGGCAACTCACATTCACACCAAGTGGCAATTTAAAGTTTCCACTTCAGCTTACCTGCACGTTTCTGGGCTGTGGGAGGAAATCCGTGCAGAAAGCGACGGAACATGCAGACTCTGCGGGTCGGGTTTAAGCCCAGGACCTTGTTCCCGTGAGGCGACAGTGCTAACCGATGAGCCGCCGTGCGATGGTTTTAGCTCGGTTGAAGCAGCGTATTTCAGTCCTGAGAGACACAGTGAATGTGTGTATGATGATACTTTGAAGTGAGAATATCACTCCAGCCCTCCCCACCCGCCGAAAAATGTAATGCATCCTGGTTTCTCCTCACCGGGGAGAACATGACTGGAGGCGTTTCAGGAATCCTCAGGAGATGATACTCAATTCAGCTGCTCGCTGCCAGTCCGCCGAAAGAAGCATTGATTTCAATAAAGCCTCCACTTTCTGAGCAGATATTCACTGAGCTGGCTGCCGCGCTCCGAGATGAGTTCTGGTGGAGGGAGGAGAATGTAGAGAATAAGAGGAGATGAGCTTTAAAAGTTTGAATTTTTATTGAAAAATCTGTCCTGCTGGGAGAATCTGAGAGGAGAGGAGGAGGAAGACGAAGAGGAGGAGCACGACTGTGAAGTTGGATTAGCATAGTTTTGAAACTTGTGCTTGTGTTTATACATTATTAATATTGTTGGGGTTTTTAATATCAGCAGCATCAATATTTGTATTAGTATGTGTATCACTGTAAGTGTTGGCATCAGTGATGAAGGTTTGCTTTTTGTTTCTGAACCCAGTTTCAGATCTAATTAACTTTCACTCTGGTTTGTAATCATCCTTTCTCGGCTGAGACGGCAGAAAAACTGCAGTTTTCAGTTGCCGTGATGGAGCTTAAAACCTGTTGCTACAACCTGAAAATGGGATTAACAGCACGAGATAAGCAGCGTTAATTAAATGTATATCTGACACATTGAAAGAAAAGATGTGGTCTGCTCACTTTTACACGTTTCTTCACTCAAACTGCTTCCTCCAAACACCGGAGGTCCCAGTTCAGAATTATGGAGTCGATAAGAATTCGGTTTGATATGATACGCCTGAAAGTTTAATTGGGAGATTCTCCAGACGAGCAGCGAGCATGTTAAGTAGGCAACTGCCAAAAGTTTAATTTCAGCTTGTCAGAATTAATTTTAATTGCTTACAGCTGATATCGTGTGACGCTGGTGCTGTTTGGCAGTTCAAGTTAAAGGAGGCTAACAGTGAGGCTCCAGACTGAGGCGCTGAGGCGTGCTAGCATCAGCATGCTAACATGCTCAAAATGAGCAGTGGTGGAAAGTAACTAAGGACATCAAGACCTGCAATTAAGTACAATTTTGATGTACTTTTACTTGCTACTGCTACCCTGTACTTTATGCTCCACTGTGTTCATCTGAGCTGAAGCTTTTACAAATAAATGTTATGATCATTAATGAAATACGATCCAGAGCCGAAAGGACGTGAAGTTGTTGTTTCCCTAAATGAAATCTTGAAGTGTCACAGACAGATAAAAGGTTTGATCAGAGTTTATTGGTGTCGGCGTCTCATGAAGCCTTCAGGTGTGCTCATTAATTTGTGTCCTCTTTGTGTGGAAGCAGCAGCTTCTTCTTTGGATGTTTTCTGTGACACAAACACACTGATTCCACGCAGACTCTGAGTTACAGTCGCCTGGATTCTGACTGTACCGACGCCAACATGTTTTTAAAGCCGCGTGAAAACAGAATTTATTAGAGTGGAAGTGAAGCAGGGAGAGAAAGCAGAGTGACATTACTGGGACAGTAATGTTTACCTCTGTGTGTGTGTGTGTGTGTGTGTGTGTGTACACAAATGACAGCAGTGATACAGCAGCATTACATCATTGTGTGTGTGTGTGTGTGCGCCCCCCCCCTCCACCCGTCCACCCGCTTCCATCTTTATGTGAAAAATGATATGAGTCGTGTGTGTGTGTATTTAATCTGTGTGCATAGTGTGTGTGTGTGAGATAGCCAGCCTCAGCCGTCCTTCAGATGACAGTGAGGTGCTTTCTCTCAGTGACAGTAAAACATCCAATCTCACACACACACACACACACACACACACACACACACACACAGCTGCAGTTGTGTACAGGCTGATACCTGCACATTGATCAGTGACATCATCAGCCAGCTGACAGTGTTTGTGTGTGATTGTTGTCCTGTTGCTCGGGCTGATAGAGCACCTGGACGTGAGTTATGCCAGGAGCCTCGCAGCTCATCCACACCCTGATCGAGCCTGTCACACACGCATCCATCCCGGAAATGTTCAGGAACATTTCTTGCATGTGTGAATGTGAGCGGGCATTGATATTCAGGAAAACCTGGACCGCCATTTCTCCACTTGAAGACCAAGAAGCACTGAGGGAAAAGGTGGTACAGCTGCGGTGTGAATGAAAGCAGGAACATTGCAGGGACAAGCACGTAAAGAGTGACAGACCAATCCAAATAAATTCACCGTTTGTTGATGAAACACCACTGCTGCTAAAGTGAGCTTTAGTCCACACGTGCTGCTGTGTGGACTAAAGCTAGCTTCATACGTTAGCCTAGCCTGCTCTTCAGTCTGAACAATACTGAACCACCGACTCCACTGCTGCTAAAGACTCCAAACCTCTGAATCATCCCAGTGTTCTCTGCTCTGTCTAATACTCTTCTTCCTGCAGAATAATGAGCAGATGCTAACGGGTGCTAACAGAGCTGCTGCCTCGTCTGTGTGCACTTTGAAGGGATGCTGTACAGTGTGATTAGCCCGGCTGACCACAGACTCTGGATATCTGCTGGATCAGGCAGCGGCGGCTGAAGCTCATTTTCTCTTGCAAACTTGTCAAATTGCTTTTAGCTCAAAAAGTGCTTTTTTTTTCTCAAAGAAAATGGATTTTGATGGAGCAGATGTCTGTCAGCCCGAGAAGCTCTTCAGTTTAAAGAATCAGTCGGAGGCACTGAAGCGAAGCGTTTCACAGGAGACAGGCAGATTGATGCCGCGGTAACAAATACTCAGCTGCTATCAAAGCCAGTTACAAACTCGACTGCAAAGGGTTTCTCACTCTGTTTGTGTTCAGTGAGGTGGCCATGGTTCCAGAGCCAGACGGAAAATCATCTTTTCTGCAGGTGAACTGATGACGTTCCCGTCAGCCTCAGCTGTTCTTTGTGTTTAATGCTAACTAGCAAATGTTAGCATCCCAACACCCAACAAACATCAGTATTGCCGTTGTGAGCATGTTAGCATGGTGACGTTAGCATTTAGCTTGCACTGCGCCAAAGTACAGCCGCACAGAGCTGCTGGCATGATTGTAAACTCAGTCTTGTATTTGAGAGACTGAAGTGCAGGAGCTTTCTGTCACCGCTGCTGTTCAGGTTCTGTGTCGGTCAGTGAAGTCAAACCAGTGGATTCACCTTTAACCACCACCTGAAAGTCGTCGTAACACACTGACTGCTCGATGTTTCGGCGTTAAATCCAGATCCTGACCTCTCGCAAGTCACAGAAGCAGCTTCAGACCCGCTCAAATTAGTTTAGAAAGCCACAGATCATCAACCGACAGTGATGATGCACACACACACACACACACACACACACACACACACACACACTCAGCATGTCATCTTGTCTTTCAACGAGGTCACCAGTGAGGTCTCTGCACTTCTGCATCATGCTGATGGGTGTGGAGCGGTCATGTGACCTGGTGGCTGATCAGCTCTCGTGTGTGTTCTGCTGTTTGATAAAATGTCATTAAAAACATCTGATGGACACGAGGTTTATTCTCGTGTTGCAACATGTGAACAAACGCGGCTTTGAAGTAAACAGGAAATGAATCTTGTTACCTTCTGTCACGTGACCTGATCACACACACGCCCTCCTCGTGTGATGTCAGCTGGCTAACGACGCAGCGTCTCACTGAGCAGAAGCTCCTGCGCTGCTTTGAACACACGCTCAGCGTCAGCGTCGTGAATATTGGACTCTGACTGTGAGAAATGTCGGATCCACCTGAAGCAGAGCTTTCATCTCCCTTTATTTGCTCCTCTGTGTGTAGAAGTCGATGTTGTCTGCTCGCAGCCTCGAATCCATTTTTCTTCTTGTAGATTTGAACCGAAACTCAACCTGACGCCGTTATTCGCCTGGAGAGCCCAACTCGATCTCGACCTGATTCATTTACGCTCTCTGTCGACTTGACCTGCCTAACGCCGGCCTGATTCCATTTCTGTTTGTTTCTGTGTACATTTGGACACAGAAACCTTCCAATTTAATTTCGGCGTCTCTGCAGATTTGAGCTTAAACTCAGCCTGATTGTGTTGCTTCCTGTCGAGTTCAGCCCTCTTCTGCTCGTCTGTGCAGATTTGATTGTAAACTCTGCCAAATTTAATTTCCTTCTCTGTATAAAAACTTGGCTTAATTCCACATTGTTCTCTGTAGATCACTAATTCCATTTCCTCCCTCTCTGCTTTTAGATCCATCTCCATTAAAATCGGTCTGATTCCATTTCTCTATTTCTGTGTCTTGGTGTTTAGATCCGACTGTACGCTCGGCCGGATGCCATTTCTAGCGGGGCAGGGGACTACGCTCTCCACATCACCAAGAGGCTTCTGGGATTTTACCAGGACTACTTCAAAGTGCAGTACTCACTGCCCAAGCTCGGTAAGGCTGTCCTCCTCTCTTTGTTTGGTTGTGCTGTTGTTGAAGGTTTTTGGTCGCATCCCTCTTCGCCGCTGCCAGGAAAACCTCCGAGCTCGATTTCCCGTCAGCTTTCATTAAATAAAAACCACACTGTTAACTTTCTTTCACCCCGCTCATCCAAATTGTGAAAGAGAAAACAACTTCGTCTTCCCGGGTTGCTCATTTCGGGGAAGTCAGCCAACTCTTTGTCCTTCGTACAATTGCTGCTGGGTTCATCAATTTGTACTCATATCAGGCAAAGGAAACACTGTGTCATCCCTTTCTTCCTGCGTGTCGGGGGGACGCGCGCTGTGATTAGGTCTGGGAATTGAACCTCGGTCGGTTCGTGCGCAGCCGTTTGTGTTCACACATTAAACGCTGGCGCTGTTGAGAGTGTTAGCTTATTTAGTCAAATGAAAAAAGGATTCTGTGGAAAGATGTGTTAATACTCAGCAAAGGCATGGAAGTGAGGGCTGCACCATGCAATGAAACTCAACGCCAGTTCAGTGGAACTGAAGAGAACGTGTGAACTCGAAGTGTCACTTGACAGGTGAGTACTGAAGGGAGGCCAAATGCCATGTGCAGTCATCACAGTGAAATTTTTCTGAATGCAGTTTTGCTCATCAGTGTCACCCGTCTGATTTAGGCTTGTGAGGTCACATGATTAGTTAAGAATTAAAGGATTTTCAGTGAGGACTTTTGGGGCTCGTGTTCAACCAGTTGGTGAAGTTCAGCACTAGAACCTTCACCCTCGCCGTTCCTGAACAGGGTTGTGAAAAGCCAGAAGGAGCTGCACCCTCCCTGTGTGATGGCTGGTCGATGGTCTGATGCTGCTTCCTTTCTGACCTCCCAGTATTGGTGCAGTACGCAGCTTTAGGACACGTGCAGGTCGTGGTTGATGCTGTAAAACCTCCAGCCTCTCAGCATCAGCTCCACCGCTGACAAAATGAACGCTCAGTTCTGTTTGGCCATATTTCTTGTTTACACTCTCTCCTGGCCAAGTTAATGAATCGCATCAGAGCAGTCAAATTTCATCTCTCCGTCCTTCTTCTTCTTCTGTCTAATTGTTTGTGTTTTACACTTCTGTCCTGCCAGAATCAATTAGCCGTGTCACGGCGATGCGTTTCCTTTTTTCTCTCCGTGCCCAAACACAGCTAATGTGATCACTGTGCTCCATATTGTATATGTCAGACACTTCCTTCCTGTCCACATTCATTCATCACATTAGAGATTCACTTTCACTCAAAGCTTCCTGTTTTTCTCCATCTGCTCAGATTAGATCTGACATTTACTTCCCCTTCCTGACCTTTACACTGATATTAGCTGCATTAACAGGCTGTTCCGTGCTGAGTTTAAGGTGACGCCACGTGTTATGGTCCAGACCAGGTCACACAAAGATATCAGGTGAAAAATCTCAGAGGTGTCAACTCGTCAAGAGCTCATAAAGAGGCTGGTAGCTGGATGACGGTGACATTTCAACATCTTACAGCCTCCTGGAGTCAGGAAATGGCCTTGAACTGTGTAATCTTTCATACTGTCGAATGTAAAATTTCTTAAAAATTATGTATTTTCCCCAAACAATATTAAGAAACTTCAGATAGAAGAAACATCTTTTTGCTTTCCCAATTAGCAGATTTGGATTTATGGGCTTCAGAAGGTGAATCCTCCTGACTTTAGTGGACCTCCACCGCCATCAGCAGCTCTGCATTTCCACTTATTCTGTGAAACATCTGAACATCTACATGATGGATTCTTTTTACAGACCGTCATGGTTCCCAGATGATGTTCTGTCCTGACTTCGTTGGTCAGTGCTTAGTGTTGATACGTTATTAAAATATCTTATGCATGTGAGTCTTTGTCTTTTTAGAGCAGCGCTGATATATTTTTAGAGCAGTTTGTCAGATTATTGGATGCTGCTGGTCCAAATGTCCTGAAAACGGCTACCGAACCTGGTGCTTCTGCTCGGGACGCTTCACACCCAGGTAGCAAAAATATCTTTGCTCAACTGTGCCCTTCAGTAAACCTGGCACCCCTGGCTGCTGGACGCATGCCAGACCCGTGATCGATGATGCACCAGAATCAGCCTGAAGTTGGCCTGATTCCTGGTGTCAACATTTGCCCAAAGCTTGGCTGTGTGCTGCTCGCTGGAGCTGATTTTCCCTCCAAATTAACCCATGCCCACGTTCCTCAAACCGAGCCAAAAGTGGCAACAATACACGAGCCAGAGCCAGCTCATGTTAGGCCTCCAGTGCGCCAGCACTTTGCATTTGTTCCAGATAGCATATATAGATGTTTTCGACTTTTCACCACAGAATCTCTGAGCTTTGCGTTTCAAGCAGATCATGACACAAATGAAGAAAAGAGGAGTCTCTGCGGTGCTGCTGTGCGAAACGTAAATCAAACAGAACGTGACTTATCGACCCTTTTTGACATAAACGCAACTGAAAACAGCTCAAAGTCAGTATGTTTGATGTTTCTCCTCATCAGCTGCATTGATTTCTGTAAATATCTGCTCATTGTGAATCTGATGCAGCAACATGTTTCAAAGACTGGGAAGGATGTGGAAAAACACCTGTGTGGAACATTCCACAGGTAAAGGGGCATCCTGGGAAGGCTCAGTCGACCATGGAGGATGGAGCGAGGTCCACCTCTTTGTGAGCACATGATTGGATGGAGATGAACACATGGACTCAGTAAACACACTTTGATTGGAGATGATTAAGCGCTCCAGAATATCACAAGGCCACAGAGATTGAGCTCTAAAACTTACTGGGAGTGTCTGGAGGCTGAAGCAGGTGCGACCTGGCGGTGCCTCATGGTTGAGGATCGGGGTGGAGAGGTTTACGGTCGCGTCACAGTTCAGGGGTCTCACCATCGTCGAGCGATGATAGACATGCGATTTGAAAAAGACCTTAAGGTCATCGGTCAGTGATTCTGGTGCGACACGGTTTCCAGGCCCCCCAGAGACCCCAGGGCAGACCAGGTCCACATCTCCCAGCATGCATCGGTGCGCTGAGTGAACCGAAAGGACTTGATAAAGAAAGTAGATGGAAAAGATGTTTGGGTGCTTTTCTCGCTGCCAACACGGCCCTGAAGAGGAGCCAGACTCTCAAATAGATGGAGTCAACGGAGGAATGTGCCAAACAGTCGTCCCCAAATCCCCAAATGCCCTCCCAGCTCAGTGTTTTGAAGTTTGGAAACTCAAATTAGCTCCAAATTCAAGTGTGAACTGTGATAAATACATAAATGCAAAGAGAGCAAACTCGCTCGGCGTGGATTCTTCTTCTTTGATTTGATTTTCTGTTTTAAATCTAGTTAGATATTTCCTGTTTTTTCCAACTCAGCCATTGTGTGTGTGCGTGTGTGTGTGCATGTGTGTGTGTCAGCTGCAACTGAATGCATTCTTCCATTATAAATCTGCTTTGTGTGTTTTCGCCCTGTTCATCCCCATATATCCTCACAACCATGGATTCTGTGTGTGTGTGTGTGTGTGTGTGTGTGTGTGCACGCGCGCGCGCGCACGCGCATTCATACTGATGTTGACATCAGTCTTTACCACAGCTTGCCTCTAACCCCAGCTCACCGCTGCCAGCTCTGTGTGTGTGTGCGTGCGCGTGCGTGCGTGCGTGTGTGTGAGAGTGTGTCTGTTTGTGTCTTTGTGTGTGTGTGTGTGTGTTGTGTGTGTTGTGTGTGTTGTGTGTGTGTGTGTGTGTGTGTGTGTGTGTGTGTGTGTGTGGTCCCAGAGCCTCAGGGCTCCATCTGTTGTCATGCAGGGCATCGAGCTCCCCGGAGAGAGCGAGAGAGAGAAGTGATGAGCTGCGATACAGATTTAAAGGGACAGAGGAAAGTGCGCCGTGCAGCCGGATGAACATACAGATCATAACAAAATTACAGTCACCATCTTTTGGTTTTTGTCCAGTCATCGATGAACGAACGATGTCCGTCATCCACCCTCTAGAGTGCCATTAAATTTGCTGTGGACATTCACGTCCCCCAGAGGATTGACCCCTTCAGCTTTCCCTGAGTGCCACCGTCAGGCCACAAAATCCACCTGAAGCCCATTGACAGCTGGTACTAACACGTGACCTCCATGTGGATGACCATGAATTCACAGAGCCTTTGAGTCTCGGTGCAGTTGGAAAGCTTTGAGACCGGTCAGACATCAGGAGATGTAGAAGATGATGCTAACGTGAGCTCCTCATCCGAAAGCTACAGACGTGCTGTTTGTCTGTAAACTAAAGTAAACCAGGACCTGTTCTCAGCTTCACTGAAGTCAAGACAAGGACCGTGTGTCTTAGCCAGCATTAGTCCAAACGAGCTTCTCCGCTGGTACTACCAACCTCGTTAGCAAAACTAGCACAAAGTCGTCCAGCCTTCGTCTTCGGCCGTCATCTGACCCTCACCTTGAATCTCACTGCGGCCCCTCGAGAATATCCTGCCTCGCTCTCCTTCTTGATCTCGGCTGCTTGACGTCTTGATGTTTCTGACAGGTGTGACAAGACGATGAGAAGGTTGAGTCCAGGTGTCATCACTGAGATCCTGCATCCAGATTCAGATCACATGTTAAAACCAGGTGATCTCACGCTCAGTCCTCCACACCTCCTGACTCCTAATCTGATCACGTGGGGTCTTTCATGTTGGCCTGTGAGCTGGTTTAGCCAACGTTGGGACACGCTGGTGTGTTTAGTTCGAGGGTTTTTCCAGTTTTTGCTGGCTTTGGCTTTAAGGTGAAGACGACACTTCCAGCTCTCCGTCGTCTCGCTGTCTGTCTGCAGTCTGTACTCTCTGAAATGTGATAAGTATGAAGACAACACTAAAGGCTACATTGTAACAACTTGTTTCGCACTCGACTCAACACTGTTCAGTCGCAGCTTCGCTACATCCTCCACAAACTAGACTGTAAAAGACGAAGTCACACAAAGTCACGTTTCATCTGCAGCATTTTCATAGAAACACAATACTGACGAGACTACAAAGAGACCCAGAACACATACGGAAATCAGGCAAATGTCAGCGTCATTATCAGTTCCATCTTTCCAGCTGTTGATACTTTCATCTGCTCTCATGCACCAAGCAGCTCGTGCTGAATCTGACGGCAGCGTAACTCCCTCTTTGTTTGAATTGAGAGCCTGCTGACGTTTCCTGTTGTCTCTGAAACTTTTTCACATCAGACTCCACTAGTTTATGAGAAAGAGGAACAATATCTCCTTCACTGCACCTCCCAAAGGTAAAGGAGAGCTCAGAATATGTGTGTGTGTGTGTGTGTGTGTGTGTGTGTGTGTGTGTGTGTGTACTGTATATGTTGGATGGGGACCAATTGGTGAGCAGACGAGCCCAAGTGTAAAATCTGTAGCTCAGGAAATGACAGATGTAGTGGAGCATACAAAGCTTTTTCGCTCCCTCCTTCAGCTCCTCTCTCCCTCCGTCACTCTTGTTTTTCTTTCTAACTTGCGAACGAAACCCAGAGACACTGGAGCTCCTTCGCTCTCTGCAGAAGCTCTGTCCCAGCTGGGGAGTTGGTCTTCCTCCCCGTTCTTTTCTGTGCTCACGTCGAGATAAGTGAAGAAGCAATAACGGGCCTCTCCGGGCTTCCGTAGATTCATTTGACTGTTCCAGCGGAGCAGAAATCTTGCGGAGGCTCAGGTGATCCGACTGTCAGGAGGATTCAGCTGAATATCTGAGTGTGTCTGAACGTGTGTGTGAACACGCCAAGTGGACTAATGTGTTCTGTTGAGTTCTGGCTCCATCTGGGATCCACAGAGACACACCGACAGCAGCGCCTGAGGTCCAGCACACACACACAAACACACACCTACATTCCTCCACTTTCATCTTTTCTTCACGTCTTTCTTTCTTTCCTCTTTGTCTCTCGCTCCCTCTCTCACGCCGTCGCCTCGGGCGGACACACAACAACAGATGGACCGAACTGAAACGTACACGCTCGCACACACACGCACTGAGACACACGCTCGCGCGCACACCCAGAGCTGCAGGCCAGTCAGCTGTCTGCCTGCTGCTGCCTCAGTGAAGCTGAAGTCTCTTCCAGTCAGTCGGTCCGCTCGCTTCGTTCTGAGCTGTTTGAAAGAATTTACCATCAATATTCAGGAAAGTGAGGACGACGATCTTTTTCAGGCCGCGGTGACTTTACAAAGTTTCTTCACAGAACCAAAGAGGCAGCAGTAATACAAGAAATTGAGCCTCTTTTCCCCCATTTAACAGCGAACCGCCTCCTCGAGCTGACAGAGCCGTGGTTAAAATTCAAGTGGAGATCCAGAGTGTCCGAAGCCATCACGCACGTCAGGCTGAATTTCAGGGAAATGCGTATAAAACGACGCTCGGAACATCGAGAATATTTTCACCTGATGCAAAAGCTGCAGCCATAAACAAACGTCTTCTCAGATTTCAGTATTTCACTATGAGGCAAATTGCTGCAATAAAGGCTCGAACACAAAGTCTGTGCTGAGAAAGAGCAGCACAGAGGGACTGAAGGGAGGGAGCCGTGCTCTTTGACTTCACGCTGAAAACAAACGCTTGGTATTAGCTGCATTCATCAGTATTTCTGTAGTAATGGAGGGCTAAAAGGTCATCAGAGGCGTTGCTCAGGAGAGTCCCTCAGCTTCATGTAGCATTTTAGCATCTTTCAGCTCATTGCTTTGGTTTTACACTCGGCCGCTTTGTTTCAGTCTCACCGCCTTCATCCATCAACCCATCGGTTTTAATCAAAGACGCTCTGATAGACACGACACACACGATTAGGCCAAACTTGCCAGCTCAAGGGATTTTCCTCAGGAGCTGGTGGAGACCAAAAACAGAGATAAAACAGGAGGAAACTTGACGTTTATCATGTGGATGAGGACTCCGAATGTTGCTCCATAACTGCTGCTAACACCTTCATTATAAAACCTCTCTAAGATGAAGCACATCAGTGTTGTTTGTACAGTTTCCCCAAGTGGCCAAAAAAGATAAATCTGTGCTGATTGAAGGTGAAAATTGAAATGAGACACAAACAGGTTTTATCACCATGAAATATGTTTAGTTTCCCTGAAAGAAGAAAACCTGCAATGGTCCAAAGTTAATAAAAGAACTGCTTTATCTGCTGCCCCCAGTCCTCCAGGCCGAGCTTCACGTCTTTCCAGTGATAGTCTGTGCAACGCAGGAGCCTGTGAAGTGTTTTAATACTTTCTCCTTTCTGTAAATATTTAAATAATAAGGAAGTTTCGCACGCACATGAGCAGCCAGCTGTCTGAGATTGTTCATTTCTTGTTGTTTTTCTGGGCTTTCTCAAACCCCAGAAGAAGAATCCTGGTAGATTTTCTGCTTCTTGTGGATGATTTTGATTTTTTTTTTTTCACCAGGGTATATATGTGATGCTTGCTCGGCCGTGGTTTCATCAAGATAACTCGATAACATGTTCCCAGATGTTGGCCGTTCATTCCCATGAAAGTTACTCTCTGTTTGCATAAGCTGAGAAACTTTTCAGGCCTCCTCAGACTCCAGCGTTTAAGGCCCAGAGCCAGAGCAGCAGTCTGTGGCTGCGCTGCCTGACCAGTACAATTAGCTTTGCAGCCATTTCTTTTGTAATTATGTGTCACATGACCTGCAACTCTCAGTTCAGTCGTCTCCTTCTTGTTTTCGTCCAGAGGCTCTTAAAGTCCGGCTCTGTGGGCGCTGCTCCGATGAGACTGAGAAGACAAATCAGCACATTTACACCGTTGAAAGTGAGCCGCGTTAGCTGTTAGCGGTGGATGTTTGCAGCGTAGCCGTGGATGTACAGATAACCATCACTGGATCACTGTGATACTGAAGGAAAGCTGAAAAGGTGAAGATTTTCAGGCGAAGCGTCTTTTTTTCTGTCATGTCTAAGCGGATTTACGGATGTTAATTCGCGATGGACATCAGAGATAATGATGTCCTCTGGAAGTGTAAGTCCCAGTGAATCTAAAAGTATGTCTGTGTTCAGATTAGACTGAACAATGACTCTGAGAGGAGGACAATTAAACAGCCGAATCAGCGGCCAAACGACAGCAGCTGACGTCGTCTTCAGAGCGTCCTCCTTCAACGCTCCGTCTCCTCGCTGGGGAGGCGCCTCACACTCTCAAAAGCTCCTTTTTAGTCTATTAAACACATAAATCCTCTATATTTTCCTGACCGATGATCACAGATGACCATTTTCCAATTATACCATCAGCTTTGCTCCAAAAAAGGACAGTTATCTCCTCTCATTAGCTGAACTTTCTCTTGCTGTGAGAAAATGTGATGTACAGAAATAGAAATATGTTGTTCAGAGGGAGATTTATTGGAGGTTACATATCAATTGAAAAACATGACATCTGCTTTTGTACAAAATGAGTTTCCTCTCAGATCAGCTGCTCTTTGTGCTTCTCTGTCCTTTAAAGATGCTCTGTGGATATCCACTCAGCTGCTTGTTTCTGTGCTGCCGGCACAAAGAAGGCTGAAAATGAATGAAGATGTTATCGCTGTTATCTACTTCAAAAGTCTTTTAGCAGCAATTTCCTTCTATGACCTCACCAGTGAAAGGTAATTTGGTGGTTGGTCTGCGGTTCAGAGGACGGGATGGATGAACGTCGGGTCTCTTTAGGACAGAGTCTCTGTTTCAAAGCAGTTTGGGAAACAGCCAGAGGTGAGGAATTTATTTCCAGCAGTGAGCAAAGCAGAGCCAAAACCATCCAGGACCTCTGAGAGGAGTTTAAAAGGATTATTTCCAAAGAGCTGCAGGACGACAGTCATAGATGAGACTGGCTGTCTCAGATCCTGAGGAGATACTGAGGTGAATTAATTTCACAGAGCAGAGCAGAAAGCCTCCTCAGCCGAGGAGACAACATGAGGTTCAGGGTTAACAAGCTGATCGCTGCCGTTCGCCTAAAACAAAGAACTCTATTCAGTTGTTTGTGGATGTGCTTAAATTGCTTTTTTCTGACGACCTGTGGGGCCTCAGGACGGGGGTGTCTGTTCAAAGTCACAGCAAAGCTCGTGGGAGCTGTAGCTGCTAATAAAATATATTAGTCATTGTTGTCCCTTTGTTAAAACGGCCAAGTGTTAAATGTTTTCTGAGTGAAGCCAACCTGCAGTCAGCTGCTTTGAGTGACTGGCAGTCAGAAGACGTACGGAGGACAGAGGACAGAGGACAGACACGGAGCTAAATGTGCTTAAAACAGGAAGGATTTTACACATGAAGGTAGTTTACCTTTAGCCAGGTGTAGTTCACTTTGAGCCTGTGTGTCTCTTGATGGTCAAATGACCAAATCAACGCTGGGCAGTCGATCCTGGAGGAGACAGAAAAGCACTGTCCAGAGAGAAAGGAAAGAAAGACAAACCCAAAGCTCCTGGCTTTGATTGGCGGGTCAGGTGGTCCTCGGAGAGGCGGAGCTTCGTGGGGTGTTCAGGCTGCTCTGACACATTCACGTTTCTTTCATGCTTTTAGGGGTGAAACTGTAATGAAGCACTCTTTGGACAGGACGTCCATCGCCTTGTTTGGAGCGCTTCGTGCTGCCGTGTCGACGTGCTGCATGTGTGCATCAGCTCTTCTTCAGCCTCTCCAACCTTCAGATACCCATAATCCCATTTTTTGTATCCGTGGATACAGTTATGTCCATCTCGACAGGACTCTGATTCCAGCTCTAGCCAATGACTGAGCTTCTTTGAGGGAAGTGATCAGCAGAAGATGAGCGTGATGAGTTCAACGAACCGCAGTCACATGACTTTGTCCGCTTTCAAAGCTTCAAAATCTTCTGTGTGTGCGTATGTGTTTGTGGCTGTTAGTGTCACGCCAGCATGAGGACAGAGCTCATTATACAACACACACACACACACACACACACACACACACACACACACACACACACACACACTCGCTGGATCTTTAAAAGCACCAATTAGAGACATTTAATCACCGCACTGTCTGGACGAGTTCCGCTCAGTTTCAGAGAGAGAGAGGACTCTGAGTTGATGTGACTCGCCCTCAGCTCGTTGGCCAACCACGCCGAGCTGCAGCCTCAGAGCTGAACGTTCTGCGTTTCCAGCCAGCAGCAGTCGTGTTCAGACGTGTGGACGGACGTTGATGCATCGCTTTCAGTCTGAAGAGTCTTCAGTTTCCCCCTGCTTCCACTCTTTATGCTAAGCTAGGCTAATCCTGTTGCATTAGAAACACAGATTTTAAACTGATATCGTCTTCTCGTCTGAATCTTTGTCAGGCTTAAACTTACAAACTGCTGCTGTGCTGCCAAACATCGTCCAAACCCAACAGGCTTTCCAGAGATATCAGACAGAACCTAAAATACTTTCCCTTCGATGGAGCGGTGCAGTCATACAAACATGGCGTCGTATGTTTGAACATTTTGATGTACTGCTACTTGTAGTTCAGATCTGAATGAGCTGATAATGCCACACCAGCAGCATGGCTCCACAGATGTGGGTCGCTCAGTCCACCGCTTTGGTCCAGGCGGGAAGCATTAAGATGAAAGCCTTGAGCCGATCATGGTCCCCAGTGGATGAGTCCTGATGATTCACGGTAATGTCTCGACAGCTATTGGAGGGATTGGTGTGAGATTTGTTGACGTTCCCTCAGGATGAACTGTAATAACTTTGGTGGTGCTCCGTCTTTTCATCTCGTGTCATCAGTGTCCATCTCTTCCTGATAATAAGTCTCCCGCGGCCTGTTTGAGGCGTCTGATTGGTTTGTTTTCACACAGCTAAGTTGTCCCAAAGGATTAGCCAGTCGTAGAGCCTGTTAGCGAGCACAGCTCATGACATTTAAGCAAGTGGCAGCCAGCAATGGTGCGACAAGAGCTCGAACGCGTCTCTGTTCAAGCTTCTTAATGCAGCGACCACGCCGACAAACATCGAGGAGCTGTTTCCAGTTCACTCCAACACAGGCAGCGAAGGACAAATGAAGCTCTGTGTGTGTGTGTGTGTGTGTGTGTGTGTGTGTGTGTGTGTGTGTGTGTGTGTGTGTGTGTGTGTGTGTGTGTGTGTGTGACTTGTCCAGACAGTCAGCGCCGTGATTAAATTTCTCTAATTTTAGTGTCACTCCAAGATGAGGAAAGAGTTTGTTATGTAACACACACAGATGGAGAATATACAATACACACATTCCTGCACTGTGTGTGTGTGTGTGTGTGTGTGTGTGTGTGTGTGTGTGTGTGTGTGTGTGTGTGTGTGTGCTTGCGTGCTGCTCTCCTGCTGTCAGAATCAAACACGACCAGCTGAACGAGTGACAGAAAATAAATGAGAAACAAGTCAAAGAAAGGAAACAATAACCAGCTGAGAGACAAACAGATCAGAATGGTCTCAGAGACGTACTGTAAGCAACACTGACACCAGTTCACCTGAGGAAGCGCTGATCGATTGAGGTATTGATCGATGGTCTGAGTGGATCCTTCTGTCTCGGCGGTAATGAGGCTTCATGGGGTTTAAAACTAAACTTTTAAAACACTTTAGTGGACGTGTGCTCGGCCGTGAAGAGCGTTTCAGAACCTCAGCAGACAGCAGAGAGGTGGACAGGTGGAGAGGCTGCGCACCTTTAGGAGGTTAAACACAGGTGAACTTCACATAATGAGCATCAGTTTTAATGGTTGAGGTCAAATTTTAGCCCTGGGTGATACCAGCTTCAGTCTGTGCTCGTTAGATTTACTTTAAAATGCAGTTAAATACAGTTAAAACAAGTCCCAATTCTGACACGCTGTACCTTTAAGGAAGACTTTAGCATGTGTGATTTTTAATCTTCAGTTCATTTTAATTTTATTGTATTTTCTTTTCTTTGTCTGTATTTTTAGCGAATGTCAGTGATTTTTTTTTTCAGTTTCTGCTCATCAATCTGCTTCATCTACGATAAACGATCAAGTCGTCCCTTTCTGGCTCATTTCTTTGTTTATCTGATGATTAATAATTTTCAGTTACTTTAAACATTCATCCCTCGTACACCATTAACAAAATTCAACATACTTCGTAATTGTGTCGCACCACATTGAAGTTTGTTTCATGGTTAGCTTGTTCGTCCACAGTCTGTTAGCTTGTCTGCTGCCGCTAACGATCAAGCCACCAAAGACACCAGCGGCCGTTATTCTATTAATGACGGCAGTAATGATAGTAATAATGAAGATGAGCTAATTATCTCAACGTAGCCGTCGTTCCATGATGCTGGAGCCTGTTAGTGAGCAGGTCTCGTACTCGGAGAACTGGAGTTACATCCAGCCGAGTTGGATGTGGAGCCGAATCACCGCTCTGCAGGTCCACACGTCAGTTACCATGGCGACAAAGTAATACCTGTAGGCAGGGGTGTGTTTGTGTGTCAGGTTTCAGGTTTCAGGTGTGTGTGTGTGTGTGTGTGTGTGTGTGTGTGCGCGCGCGCGTGTGCGCGCGCGCGTGTGCGCGTGTGCGCGCGCGCACTGGTTGGTTGGTTGCCAGCTTGTTGACTCAAACTCTCTGGCTTCAGAACCAAGGTCACCACACACACACACACACACACACACACACACACACACACTGAATTCATAGTAGAGTTCGCTGGCCTCTCACCGGCTCAGTGACCCAGCATCTGTTGCCATGGTAACATCTCTCTCCATCTCTGCATCCATCTGCTCTCCCATCCCTGAAATTCAAATGTTCTTTATTGGCAGACGGAGGAGAAGCCGACACAACAGTTACAGTTACAGTCCACCAGCTTCTGTGTGTGTGTGTGTGTGTGTGTGTGTGTGTGTGTGTGTGTGTGTGTGTGTAAGTACTTCAAAATGGTGGTACTTCTATCACATTGCGTTCTTCAGGTAGACGTGTTTGTCACCAGCAGACAGGGAGGAGAGCTGCAGCAGCACACGAGCTTCTCTTTGATGAATGAGACGCAGGCCGGAGAGTTGTGGCGTGTGGCGTTCAGGTGTCGTCTGAAGGTGGAAGATATTCCGACACATCAGTGGGGATTTTATTTCAGTGCAGTGGGAGGTGGTTTATGAGGGTCGAGGTCCAATTACATCATCATTACAGATATTTGCTGTACTCAAGTTAAGCAAAAGTACCTGAAAATTGTGCCTGAGTATTCAAGTTTAGCAGCTTAATAGTTCTGCTTCAAGGGAAATATGGTTAGAAGCAAAGTACAGTAATATATACTCTGAGACTCGATACCACAGCTGGCCAGTGAAATGCACCCCAGCCTCTTGTTTCTGATGGCCGAGCTCAGCCTGGGCGGGGTCTGACGGAGCAGGATAATCTGAATCTGTAGCTCAAACTGTCTCTAAACCAGCGCGTTTGAGAATCTACCACCTGAACCTCCTTTGATATTTAAAAGCTGCATTTCTACGTTGAGCAAAGGGTCAGCTGAACGCACGTCTGTTCAGTGTGAAGGAGACTTTGAAGCTCAGTCGTCTCTCAGTTTGCAGGTCGAGCCTTTTGCTTCCGTCTCGTTAGATTAACATGACAGTTTAATGAGGCCTGCTGACTCTGGAGACGGCGAGCGTCGTCTCTCTGACCTCCTCATCAGAGGCCGTGTGTTAGTGTGTCAAACACACAACAGAGACGCAAACCAAACCACAAACGGCTCAAACCCATCGCTGCCGCTCGCCGTGTGGTTGGTCGTTAACTGTCCTCCTTCACGGCTAAACGGACAAATTAGGACATGAGTCCACGACCAAATTAGGACATGTCAGAGGCGTTGTAGTTTCTGTGGTGACTCCGTGGCCTTAGCGTGTCCTGGAAACGTGTTCTGGTTCAGTAAAGGGGGGGGGGTCCTCTTTCTCTTTCTGTTTGCTTTATTCTTCATCAGTGTCTGTTCAGAAACACACATACGTCCTCTCCCTCCCCGTGTGTGTTCATCAGATCTCTGTGGACTCTTCATCGTGGGATAAACTCATTGTTCTGTCTGTAAAGGAAGACAGCTGAGTGTGTGTGTGTGTGTGTGTGCGTGCGAGTGTGTGTGTGTGTGTGTGTGTGTTTAATTAAAGATAAAGCAGTCAGGAAAAATGTTGTCCGGCTGAAAATATATTTACATAATCAGGAATAAATCCATACATTTGGAGACGAGTCCCTGCAGTGTCGAGTGTGTGAGTCTGTTTGAATGTTTAAGGATGTAAATACTGTATTTTTCAAAGCTGCGTACATCCTGCTGATACCCCCCCCACCCCCCCGATCCACAGCAACCTTCAAAACCCATTCGGCTCTTTGTTGTCCTGTTTGACGTCAGCGCGTCAGACTTCAGTCGCCGTCATTGTCACACGGCTCGACCACTTTGGTTGATCAGAAGTGGAAGAACTGAGCGCTGCCGGCGTTTCCTCATAATCTCCGTCAAACTGCATCCAACTTCCCAAGACAGCTACATGTGACACCTTTACAGGAAACCAGGAAGCTAGTGGAGCTGTAAAAGAGCGACACTCCAGCTCAAACTTTGAGTGTCTCTTCATAAAATTACATAATCAGAACAGCTTCCACTTTATTCCTCCTTCGATTTGGTCCTGCTGGAAATGTTCTGTGCTGACAGAAAGGTCTGTGGGTAGCTGCAGTCTGCAGAGTATGATAAAACACAGGAGTTACATCATCATCATCATCATCTTTATTTCATGCTAACCACCACTTACTATAAAAATCCCATCAGCTGTTGCAGACCAGGAAACAGTCAGTCCAGCGCTGAAGGTCTGAGAACAGATTTAATTCCTCTAAATAAAAACTAATAGAGTTCTTAAAAACAAATGATAATAATGGATGTTTCCTGTGTCTCCAGGCTGGTATCTGAGTTTCGGTGGTTAACCACAGTTAACATGTTCTGATTTCTGTTATTAAAGACAGAACTGGTTCAGCCTGGAGCTACAAACACAGCACAGGACAGCACTTCAGCCCAACGCTGACATCCTCATAATGAGCCCCATCATTAGCCCCAAGGCCGCTCGGACAAAGGAGGATTAACTTTATAAGTGGGTTAAATCAACGTTAATCTTGTAATTGTACAGCAGCGCCGACATCTTTTTGTGGTCCAGTGTGGCTGAAGCGTGTGGCAGATTTTCAGTGGACGATCTGCATGAGGTTTATGATCACATTAATTTAACAAGATAAAACTCTTCTTAATTTCTTTTAAGTCTATTAAATCCTAATAATGTGGATTATTCTGCAGCCGTGACGCCGTCTTTTCGTTGGATGTTGGATGTTGGATGTTGACGGCACTCAAGGTTAAACCGGCAGGTTTTCAATGGAAGTTCTGAATTAAAAGTTTCTCATTGGAAAATAAGACCTGGGACACTTAAACTTAAATTTACTTAAACAGGACGAAAATGACTTTATAAATGTATTAAATCACAGCTGAGCTTATTACTGAAAAGCGTCGATGACACCGCGGTCCGACCTGGATGTTAGCGCCACTCTCAAGGACACAAACGGCAGATTTTCAATGGAAGTTCTGAATAAGATAATTATTAGAAAAAAAGACTCCTGACACTTAACATTTAATTTAACAGATGATAAACTATTTAACTTTCTAATGAAATCGCATTTCATCTTGTACAGCAACGTTGGCATTGTGTTAGCTGCACTGATCTCAAGGATTCGAAAGACAGATTTTCAACACATTTAATTCAAACAGACAAAGTTCTTCCTCCCTGTGTCAGCGGATTGAAAATGTAAGCAGGAAATCATAAAACTGGACAGCAGTAATGACGTCTTTTTATAGTGCAGGCAGGTTTTTCGCTCTGTGTAGGCGTCAAAGAGGCCAAGTTTTGAGTTTTTCATTAGAAAATAAAGCATATGGTGTTTAAGCATTTGCTAGAGCAATATGGTGTTCTACTTAACTTTATAAAGGTGTTAAATCATAATTAATATTCTAACTGTTCTCACTGATTACATTTATTTAGAGTCTAACTTTTTAGCTGCTCGGGGTTAAAATGGCAGATTTCCTGTGGAAACTTTCTAATTAGAAAATAAGACTTAAACATTTGATTTAACGAGATAATGTTCTACTTCACTTCATGAGCGTGTTGAAGGCATAATCTGTGATATTAAAATGTCTGAGAATGACCAGACCTGTTATATATTTTGTTCAGTTTTGTACTTTAATGCTAATGGTTTAACAATGAAGACAACAACTCCCATGATTCCACACTACTTCATGACATCATCAGACTGTCTTTTGTGTCGTTGTTTTGATCGAGAGCGCAGCAGAAACCACAGACTGTGCGTCTAAATCATTGTTAAACGTAACAAAAGTACGGCAGTGATGAATCTGTTGTTTTATAGCTTCACTCGGCTTAAAACGGCAGTTTTCCAATGGGAGTTTTGAATTGGATTTTTATCTGAAAACGCGACTCTTGATACGTGCACGTTTAAGATAATTGACCGTATTTTTCACTGTAGTGCAGAATTTGTGCTGCCAGATGCATGCAGCTGTAACCTCCACCTTCATTACTGACAGAAGATATTTTCAGTCTGAACACACACCTGCCTCAGAATATCAGAGAGAAAGCATCAAACTAACAGTGACTCCGGCGCCTGAGCTTCATTCCAACCCCTGCAGGAGTAGAGACGTCATTATTCACCCAAATGATGCTTAATTAATTAGCGCCCGTCCTGACCCCTTCGAAACTTCCACAAATATTGCTTTCAGGTGTGTTTTGGGGGCGATCCTGAACCCAGAGCGGCCGTCCCGCTTCACTGCAGATGATTAACGGGCGAACGCGCCGCTCTGGACTTTTCTTTGTATCCAGAGGAAATGAAACGAGTGCAGAGACGACAGAGTTAAATAAAAATCACAACCAAGCCAAATTGCATTTTGGAAAGGGTTTAATTACTCTGTGTGTGTGTGTGTGTGTGTGTGTGTGTGTGTGTGTGTGTGTGTGTGTGTGTAATCCTATGAACCAGGATAATTAATCTCCTGTATTAGCTCTTTCTGTTTCTCTGCAGTGTTTTTGTTTGAAGTAGATAATTTATTACCACAGAGGCTGTTTGCATAGACTTCATTAGAATATAAGGAGCCATAGATCATCCTGCTGTTCTGTCTGCCTGCACCTGTTTGTCTGTCCGTCCCCCTGTCTGTCTGTCTGTCCGTCTGTCTGTTTGTCCGTCCGTCTGTCTGCCTGTCCGTCTACTTGTCTGTCTGCCTGTCCGTCTACTTGTCCGTCTGCCTGTCCGTCTACTTGTCTGTCTGTCTGTCCGTCTGCCTGTCCGTCTACTTGTCTGTCTGTCTGTCTGTCTGCCTGTCGGCCTCTTTCTAAATTTGATCATTGTCATGCAGATCACCTCACGCTGTGACTGGCTGACATGAATTCTCATGAGCGTCAATTTGTATCAAACCTTATCTGGAAGCACCTTTTACACCTTTTTCACCTCTTTGTACCTGCTGCATCAACAGCTGCCAGCTCGGCTTCGCTCGCTCATCAGCATCATCACTCTGAGGGGCGTTCGTACTCTGCTGGTTTCGTAGCTCTGAGTCGCACTTCTCGGGTGTTTCTGAGTTCTCGATGGTGGTTTCTCTTCCTCCTGCTTCACATTATCAGAACTGGATGTGGGGATAAATCTTTGGACCAGTGAGCGTCATGTGACCTGTGATTCTGACTGTAGCCGCGACACCAAAATCACTTCACAGCCCCGGACTTTGTCGCCTCGATCAAGAACGGTGGAGGCAGTTTCCTGTGCCAGAAGCAGAAAAATGGCAAAAATACCAATGAACTGATGATGAAATCAATGAAGTGACGGTGGTAGAAGGTGAATTCCTGTTGGACTGACACTGTTTCACACGAGCTGCTCTCATTGCTGTGCGTTTGTTGTGGAAAAGGTGTTTCTCTGCAGACCAGATGACCGGTGACCGGCTGAGTAGAGACCAATCTGCACGAGTGCTTCTCAGCTGAGACAGTGAAGCTGTGGTCAAAGAGGAGGCTTGAGGGCAGGACCAGGTCCATCTGGGAGCACTTGATGCCTCTGCAGCCCTCATGATTACCTGCCAGGCTTCTGCTTCAGTTCTGCTGCCTCTGAAGATGTTCAGAACGTTGACCTGGAGGAGGACAGGCGATTCATAGCCCAGAATCCTGAAATTTCACGGGGCTTTATAATCTGTGCAGTAAAAGGCGTCCTGCGAGTTTTTACTTGAGAGTGATACCACAGGGTGTAAATACTCCAAGTAAAAATCAGGCATTAAAATTTTACTTAGTAAGTTAAAGTACAGAAGTACGAGCAGCAGAATTTACTGAAAGAGCCAAAAGTAAAAGCAGTTCTTTTGCAGAATGACTCATTTCAGAGGAAATTCTGTTTTATCTGAAATTACTGGGTTATGATTCATTAACGTGGTCGTCACTCTACCGTCACAGCTGGTGAAGGTGGAGCTGATTTTAAATACTGTTTGTGAGTTCATTATAATAACACCTCATAGTGTATGTCTGGAAAATCCCTCTGGACTGGAAGAACTCAAGAACTGAAGTACAAGCTCGTCAAAACTTCAACTAAAGTATTAGAGTGAGCGTACTCGTCTTGCAGGATGTACAGACGTGCAGTAGGTTTCGGTTACAGACATGTTGTAGAAGCAGAACGATGTAAATAAAGTGGAGGTGGAGGATCCTGGACCAGACAGGAGCTCTTCAGAGCCCCCTTCGGCCCGGTTTGAGCCCCCTCTACTGTCGGCTCCAGTGATGCTGGCCGGTTGTCGGTCTTCATGCTCTTGGTTTTGGTGCAATTATGGAACAATAATGGCTTTCGTTTTCCTCCTGGAACCTCCTGGAGCTCAGCGGAGTGGCTTCAAAGCTCGGTGGAACCTGTGAAAGGACAAACTTCAGTCAAAGCAAAGCTCATAATCATCTCTCTCAGCTCTGAGTCAGAGTTCTGAGGACGCGTCGTCAGTTCTGCCGGAGCCTGAAAGAGTCGCAGCATTCGCTTTGTGCTCCCGGTCGCGTCCTCGGATCCGCTGTGATGGCGGGTCACGGACCCCGAAGATCTGGAGCGCGCTCAGACCGCCGCCGCCGCTCAGAGTTTACGGAGGGTCAACACGATGCTCCAGCACACAAAGGCTGATGCTGAGTCAGCCCGGCGCAGGCGGCGGATGGAGGAAACAGAAACAGAGAAACAGATGGCGAAGAGAAAGAGTGATTTGTGTGACAAAATGTAAAGAGAAATGAACAGACGGAGCAGAGAGAGGAGAAGATGGCAGGCAGCGAAGGAGACGAGCAGATAAACAAAGCAGATGGAGAATAAGAATGAAAACAGAGAGAGTAAAGAAGTTATATAAAGGCCATCTGCTGGATGTTGAGACGTCGTCTTGGCTGTCAGGTGGACGTCTGACGTGACTGTGGACAAACCTCTGCTGCCGCGATGAGGACAAAGAGCCGCCGGCATCACCCCGCTTCAACAAATTTCCATCTTTTCTGTCTCAGCGTGACCATGGCAACCACACGGGGGAAATAATGGAGTGGCTAATTTTACTGTTACGTGAGAGCAGCAAATTGTATGACAGCTGTCCACCAGCGATAATGGGAGTCAAGCAACATCAGCTCCTCATTGAGTCATCTGCTCTGTGCCCACAGACAGCGCTAAAGATGATAGTTAGCTCAGATTGCTGCCTGGGGTGCCCTTAGTTTACCTCCTGTCTCAGACTAGTTGTCAGCATTGATATCTTATTATTTAACCACCATTTAAAGAGTGAAAGACCCTCACAGACAGAAGTAATGTCTCCACAGACGCTGCGTGTTTCCATCCACCTGTTCTGATGTCCATCTGCAGTTTGCCCGTAAAAAAATCAACGTGAAACCCAGAAAGGTTGGAGAAAAATTGTTGTTTTTACACAGAAAATACAGAATAATTGTCTTTAAGAGGAAAATCCAACAAAGTTCAAAGGAAACTGACTCGAGCCTCCACTTAAAACCCTGAATCTGATCTGTGTGCAGCGAAGAGGAGACGTTCCTCACACCGACTCGTCAAGCTAACGTGAAGCTAACATGAGGCTAACGTAAAGCAAACGTGAAGCTAACCTGACGCTAACATGAGGCTAACGTGACGCTAACCTGAAGCTAACGTGACGCTAACATGAGGCTAACGTGAAGCTACATGTTTCCACCTTGCTTTGGTTCGTTTGAGGTTTCACTGGAGCTCTTTAAACGGCGGCGTCTCGTTGTTCTCTCTTCTTCTGCGGTGGTTTAATGGTCCCTGACTGGAGGAAAATCGCCGCGAGCTGTTTATCTTCGTTTCCACATTTTCTTGAAATGTGTTTAAAATTTGTCTTCACCTTCTGACATCCTCCCCCATTCCCCTCCAATCACAGCCCAGTGCCCGCAGGTGAAACACACACCTGAGGCGGCTTCCTTTTCTCTGCCGGCTCGCCGCATCTGAGTGGAACAGGTGCAGATTCAGGAGGTGACACGCTAAAATGAAGATACGTGTTAAAAACAGCGGCTGACCCTCAGGCAGGCAGGTTAATGTTTACGTTAACGTCTCTATTCTTTGAGACGTCCGCGGTTTTACAATTGAATTTGTGGCCCCTTTCATTATTAAAGTGGCTCAAATATGCTGGAGCAGTCAATGCTGCAGCCAACATGTGAGTGATAAGACTTTATTGATCCCACACTGGGGAAATTCAGTTGTTCCAGCCAGCAAGAATTAAAAAAGCAAAAACTGAAGGGTCAAGATAAAAAGTGGACAGGACACAGAGAAAAGCTGCTAATGTCATATGTTGCACTTGAGAAACACTGTTGCATCAAAAGGACGTTGAATTTCAAATTCAGCTTCGGTCTTAAATCACAGATCAGTGTGAGCCGTCACAGACGACCCGGAGCGTCGCTCATCATAAATGTGTGCAATGAGATTCAGCCGGTGTCTCCGCATCAGCTCCTCTTCGTCACACATCTTTAAAGTATCTGTGTCTTTGCTGTCTGGAAGCTGAAACCAGAGAGTTATTCCTTAGAATAAAGGGGCTTTGATGCACTTCATTCATACAGTCCACATCTACAACCACACGTAGAGACATGGAGGCATGATTGAACAGCGGCTACATCTGCCCTCAGCCAATCAGAAACCAATACAGACTAACAGGAAGTCACTGCAGCGTCACGACCTGCAGCAGAACAACTAAAAATAACACTGAACAGACCGGGCAGCTAATGAGACTGATGGGGTCGTTTAGAAGATCAAATGAAGCTTTTCCAGGTGTGTTATGATTCTCGGGGTCAAAGGTCGCCTCTGAAATGTTTTTCAGCTTCGTCACTGCGGGGAAATCAAGACCTCTGATTGGCTGGGCTGGCAGCGAGCCAAGCCAATCAGCCGGCCCCGGGCGATCAGATGGTCACTGTCCTCTGAGTCTCCTCTACACACACTCACACACACACACACACACACACACACACACACACACACACACACACACACACACACAGATTTTCCACTTGCACAGTGAGACAGAGACTTTCAGTTTGTATCAGGACTGACAGCTCACCATCTTCACCATCACCTCAGTTAGCATCGCTGTGCGTGTGTGTGTGCGTGTGCGCGTGCGTGTGCGTGTGTGTGTTGGTCACAGGATGTCGTTGTTTCAGGCTTGACGCTCTGACGTTAACGAGCTCAAACAGGCCTCTGACACGACCGTTCAGTTCAAAGCTGCTGTAGAAAATCAGACAGGTGAGACGAGAGCAGGTAGTGCTGCTGTGATCAGATCACTAATCAATCATCATATCTGAGTCCACGATCCAGCGTGGATCGCGGGTCGTTGATCGTGGTCCAGGAGCTTCTTAAGTAATGAGTTGATTCATTGATGAGGTCGACAGAAAATTCAATAAAACAGTTTATGTGGCAAAAGAAGTTTTCAGTCACTTAATCAATAAAGATTCCAAACATTCCCAAACTTTTTCCGTTTGTAATAATCCAGACTGTTATCGAACACACAGGGTTTGAAAAGTCGAGTTGGATCAATAAATCAGCCAGAATTTGCTTATTGCAGCTGTATCAGTGTGTGACTGGAATCATAATAAGCCTGCGTTGGCAGAGGGGCTCTAATGGAAAGACACTGCCCTGTTGCATTATGGGAGATGTAGGATTCAGGGTGTTGGAGTTTGACCAGGCTGATAGATGACAACGAAGAACAGAAATGCCAAATATATGAATGTTTCTGATATTTTATGGACTGACTCAATATGAGAAAAAAACATACTTTTGTCCACGTGGAGCTGCAGGACGATGGAGTATTTGGATGAAATGCTCTGAGTGCTTTCTTCCTCCTCTGAAGTTGAACTCTTTGGACCTCCTCCACTTTACATTTTCTAAGAATAACCAGCCCATCAGCGCGTTGTTTATTCTGTCCAGTGCTTCCATATTATGGGGTGTAATGAACATTTCAGCCTGCAGCAGCAGTTGCTGAGCTGTTTGTTGTTGGCGTGGTCGCCCGGTGGCTGCGAAGGCGTTTTAACATTCACAGTCTCGTCTCTCTTCTCTCTTCTTGCGTCTGTTGAATATGGAGCAGCTCTTATCTGAACGAGCTAAAGATAATTGGTGGACAAGTGGAGCTCGACTGCAGAGAGAGAGCGAGGACACGGAGACAAAATGATGGTGAAAACAGGAGCGCCAACGTGGAAATGTGGCTTTATCTGAGATGGAGGTGGTGGAGGCAGACCCCGGGGTCCACCGCACAAAGTGGAACAAGATGGAGCACGAAAATGCCTCAAAGGTCTTTTAGTTTTCAGCCGACTCAAAGAGTAGAAACAATAAGGATCAGGTTCAGTTTCCTGTTTTATTACAATAAATCTCCAGTATCTTCTCAGTATCTCTTTCCAGTATCTGTACTGGTTCCATGGCCTCGATCACAGAGTCCAGTTAAATCAACTTAAAGCTTCGCTTCATACACTCACAGATCAACGTGCATCCACACACACTTCACACGACTTCACTCACGTAACGTAACGCTGCCTGGGTTTCATGTTTTATAGCAGAGCGAGGAGGAAGGCGAGCGCTGCATTCGGTGTCTCGTCTAAAGATGCCTCATTGATCAGAGATCTGCTGTGAAGACCTCGTCAAGCTGAGGACGCTTCATCCAGTTTATCCAGCTCGTTACTGCTCCATCGCAGTTAGTTGTCAGTCACAGCTGCTGTAATTAACAGCCTGCAAGTTCCCGGGTTTCTGAAAGGAGATTTTCTTATATCCAGAGAGGCGGAGAGTTCAGCCGTGATCAGCTGAGTTTTATGGAGGAGCCAGACTCGACCAGGTGATCCACCTCCGTCATTTCCGGCGTCGTCGTTTTGTCTTGGTTACTTCTGTCCGCTCTGTTCAGACGAGTCAAAGCGCTTTAGGTTTGGGGAAGATTGTGTGTTTGTGAAAATGGAGTCAGTCCACTCCGACTTTGCAGCTGCAACACCTGGTTACAGGTGGGAAGACATCATGGCTGCCCTTCATGAACAGGCGGGACACATTCCTCCGTCCCCTGCCTGAAAGTTGGACTGTGCCGCCTTGTTTTCCACCTTGCCTCGTGACGGGAACAGTATGTGCCAGAACTCTGGCACTGGATGTAAAGTTGTGAGACGAGGACTCGTCCAACGTGGACGTGAATCACACTTCTTGGAGAGTTGTCAGTGAAAGTAATCCAACTCCCTGAAACGCGTCCTTGGCAAATCAAATGAGCATATTTTTAGGAGACAGGGTCGTCTTGTCTCACGTCAGGACACCTTGTCATTTGTTTTGAACACAAGCAGAAGAAATTCAGATTTCAGTCTCAGATCTGATCTGAAATCAGTCCACACGGATTCATTATCAGCTGCATTATTCTGCCTGCCTGCTAACTGCTGGCACATCTAAACACGCACACACTCACTCTCTCACACACACACACACACACACACACACACACACACACACGACAAGACAGCCAGCAAACAGCCGCTCATTGATCCTGTGAGTCTGTTGTTGTGATGCTGAAGCATCATCCAGCAGCAGCGTCGTGTTCGTCATGATTCAGCCATGATTCATTCGGATCAGCAGCAGAACGAGGAGACGCACATGAAAGCCGCCACCGCAGCCTCAATCCAGATAGTATTACGCTGCTGTGTGGCCTAATGCAGCCAATTACTGCCAAGATGGTTGTTTGAGTGTCACTGACTTGTCAAACACTGCAGGGGAAAGCTGCCATATTGGAATCGCAGACTCTGTAAACCCTCCTGAGGCTCCTCTGTGCTATCGCGGAGAATGAAAAGGTGACAGGTCCCAGCAGCAGTGCAGCGATTGGCTGAGCGGGTGCCTCCACCTGCCCTCAGATAGCCACGACGGACGGCTAAATTATGAGTTATTGTACCTCACAATGCACTGTTGGCACCCGCCAGTCCGGCACGGACCTCGAACCTGCCAATCAGCTCCGTTCACCATCAGAGCCGCTGACACCTGAAGAGCTCCGGTTTGTCAGGAGATCACTGCTGACACCTTTCAGCTCCTCAGAGCGTGACCTGATGGTGACTCGCTGTTAACGACGAGTCACAATCAAGGCACTAATTAATGCAGAAAGCACCCAGAAGGCTTGTAAAAGCTGAGGGGGCCTCGAGGGGCCAATAAAGGGACAGAGGAGCGCTGCCTTTGACTCGGGGTGCTTGTTGTGATTATGAGGTGACTGTAGTCTGACTGGATCCATCACAGGCGACATGAACGCAGCTCAACAAAGGTGAATCAGACTCTGATGACGGTGACGTCACTTCACGATAACTCTGACAGGACCACAGTCACAGCGCTGCAGGATCGAGTCCTCGTGGAGGAGACCCAAACATGTTTGACAGCCGGAATATTTAATGAGTTCAGAGGCTTTAAAGGAAAATAAAAAATACTCGATCCTACACTTCCCACAATGCAACATCATGACATCACTTTGTCAGGCCCTCCCTCCACACCTCCATTTTTTGGCTTCTTTTTAACAACAATTTTCTGACAATGAAGGACTTTCTCGTCGAAATGTTTATTTCAAGTCCAAACTGAGATAACTCTAAGATAAGATAAGATAAGATAAAACTTTCTCAATCCCATGCTGGGGAAATTAAACTGTGACAGCCAGCAAAGAATAAAAGAGAGACATAGAAAGATCAGAAGACTATAAAAAATAAATATCGCCTGTACGTGTGTACGTTATTAAAAATACTGCTGCCATAGTGAGTAATAAATACTACACAGTGAAAAATGTGTAACTTTGCACAGGTGTAAAGATGTGAGCGTGTGTTAGCATGAATATCAGCAGGTTTGTGATGAGACCCTGATGACATCACTATGACATCATCGGGGTTATTTTCTGAGACTTGGTGAAGCTCCTCCAGAGAGACGTTTTATAGCTGCTCTAACAGGATGAGGAGTACCTCACCTGGCTCGTAAAGTTACCTTTACACAGGTACAGAGGTCCGGTTTAACCTGAGGCGAGGGGCTCTCAGGTGAGGGGCTCTGCTGAGGGTCTCTGCTGAGGGGCTCTGCTGAGGGTCTCTGCTGAGGGTCCCTCAGGTGCATTTTCCACCTGGACTCAGCGTTTCAGCCTTAAAGCCGCATCAGCAAATGCATGCAGTTATTTTCCACCTCTGACAAAAACAACAAGAGGAAGAAAAGATGCAGGTGAAACACCACAGGAGCCACATCAGAGTGTGAAGTGAATCGAATTTAGCTTTTGTGTGTGTGTGTGTGTGTGTGTGTGTGTGTGTGTGTGTGTGTGTGTGTGTGTGTGTGTGTGTGTGTGTGTGCAGGTTCATTCTGCGGTAAAACGAAACCATTCATTTCATTTTAATCTAAATGTCTATTGAGCAGAATGTCTCATTTGCATATTCCACCTTAAACCGAACAGCCTTATTTGCATTTCCCCCTTAAGTTAAACCAATCGCGCTTTCATCCCCCTCAGACAGCCAATCAGTTCTGCTGTCTGAGCCTCAGTCAAGTGGATAATGAGCTGTCAGCCAATCACAT
>NC_135095.1:18455000-18462500 GCF_051107435.1 Chaetodon auriga | reverse complement strand
CTGTCCTCATCTCTCCGTCTCTCCCTCGTACAGATATATGTAGAGTTATATCTGAAGACTCCATATCTCCATGTTGTGGGGATAAAAGGATTCTTTGGCAGGTTGTTAAAATGACTCATGGGTTTAATTTTAACCCAAAATGGGGTCTGCTCTGATGCCAGCGGTCGCTCTGTCAGAGCAGCCGTCGCTTTTTATTTCAATGGGGGAATCTCAGTGGATGGAGCTGACAGAGTGTGTTAATGGAGGAACACAATCAGAGTGTTGGAAAGCCACAGTGTGTTGTTGTGTGTGTCTTCCAGACTTGTTGGCGGTGCCCAAACACCCGTACGCCGCCATGGAGAACTGGGGGCTGAGCGTCTTCGTGGAGCAGAAGATCCTGTTGGACGCTGAGGTGTCATCGTCGTCCTATCAGATGGAGCTGACCATGGTCGTCGTCCACGAAATCTGCCACCAGGTAGGAAATTTAACCGCCTTAATTAATGATTACGTCAAGACGGCCTCAGATTTCAAACCGCAGCAGTTTGTCCAGTGTTGCTTTGGTCAGTTGCTGCTCTGAATGTTGGATTTTTGAGCTTGAAAGTTCATTTTTGAGGACCCCGACCAGCCTCAGTCCAATGGACCAAAGTCTTTGATGGACTGACTGAACAAAAATTCCATCCACCGCCAATATGGCTGCCTTCAACGAGCTTGTGGTTACGACAGGGGGAGTCGTGTGTGAGGTATGCTTCACGGCGAGAACGGCTAACATGATCGCACTTGTAGGCAGTGGGTCAAAAACATTTTGCCAGACTTTACTGAAGCAGCAGAAGTCGACATGAGTTCTGATCTGTAGATGAAGATGAAGATGAAGATGAAGATGTCTCACTTTGAATAACTCGCCTCGACACCCCGGCGCTCTGCTTGTTCAGCAGCAGGTTCGATGTGTCGCCCTCTCAGACGGCGCAGCACCTTTCCGTTCGAGTCAGCGGTGTGAAATGTGTGTGTCTCGGTGTGTTTTGTTAATGGCGCCGCTGGCACATGTGCGACTCTGTTAACGAGCTGTCAGTTGAAGTGGCGTATGGCGTCTTGTGTCTGTGCCAGTCGGGTTTCAGAGAGCAACCTACCAGCACAGATCCATAACAATGTGACACTCGCAGCTGGTAAACACACAGTACAGTAATTACTGTCAGCGCTATCAGCTACTTCAGTTTGGCTCTCATTTAGTCTGTCACAGTTATTTACTTATTTAATGACTTAACTGTATTTCATATTTCTGTGTGAAGCCTTCAACATGTGCAGAGAAATGAATCGACTTCAACATTTACGTCACTTCATGTATGAGCTCACGGGACGGCTGCTAGCAAATATTAGCATGTAGCATAATATCAGTGTTTGCTCGGAGCTCTAAATGCGAAGTCTGTCTTCAAGCAGGCTCAGATGATGAAGCCTGCTGGGATGAGTCATGAAGAGCATCGACATCGAGATGAAAAAGCTGCTTCCCACCAAAACATCCCCTGAATCACAAGCTGCTGCTTTATTCAGACGGTCAGACGTTCGCTCGCCTCCTCGATCGGACCGGTGATGGTTTTCATCGTCTCTCGCCTCGTGTTGATGCTGAGCCTGATGCACTTTAAAAACATCCCAACATTACCGTCAGAATAACTTTTTACAGGAGCTCTGCAGCCTCGGCAGGAGTCGACAGTCCTTGTTTACCTCTCTGAGAGCGTCCTCGTAGCCGTCCTCTGATTTCCTGACGTGGTGAGAGCTCTCCAATGTGGTGCTGTTCAAGATTCAGCTCTCAGGTCCTGCACATTGCCCCCCCCCCCCGCATGTCGAGGCATGCCAGAACACCAGCATGGAGCTCAAAATAATGTTTATGAGGTAAAAATGTTCCTTTGGAGAGAGTGATACACCTGCGGTGGCTGAATTTGTTTTTAGTATATTACCTGGCAGAGACCAAACCTCGCTGCTGCTACCGAGCCCGAACCTGCTGCTGCTGTGAAATCGCCGACGCTCTTTCACATTCAGCTGCATCCTACTTTGAATTTAAATAGAAAAAAAGTTAATAGTGAACCGTGACACGAGGCCCAGGGTGAAAGAACGCTGACTTCTCCTTTAACAGATGCAAATGATCCGGTTGTAAACAGACTGAACGTGACAGAAGTCAAAACAGCCTCAACTGCAACTCCAGTGGGCTGTGTGTGTGCGTGTGTGTGTGTGTGTGTGTGTGTGTGTGTGCGCGTGTGCATGCGTGTTACAAAGCTCCTCAGGCAACAACAGCAGAGGAGATGATCCTGTTTTTACAGTACGACATGGAATACGTGACAAGCAGACAAACACGATGAAGCAGAAGAAAATTTAAAGGTTTCAGTCAGTAAAGAGAAAGAGAGCGGGCGAGCGAGCTTAAACGATACAGGACGAGAGGGAGGGGGGACGATAGAGCGTAGGAGACAGAGAGACAAAGAGGCGAAGAAAAAAAGTTGAGGAGAGAAAGAACGGAGATGACATCCGTTAAAGGAGAATAAGAGACACAAAGAGATGAAGAGAGACAGAAAGAGAGCGCGGCACTGTAAAAAAGTCTGCCTTTAAAACAAGGCGGGCTCAGACTCACTGCGACCACGTGACCTCGCCGTGCTTCGGGTTTGTTCGTCCACCCTCTTCACACCTGGGTGATCCAGTCACAGGTGGACGGCACGGCCGGACGGCAGGTCACACCTGGTGCTACAGCCGACGTCCGTGTCGAGTATCCGCTGTGATTGGACCTCGCTTTGCTGCTCATTATGCAAATGAAGATGTTTCCATTTGCATGTGTTTTAACGGGTAACCAGCGCTCACAAACATCTGCTGCTTATCTTGGCAGGTAATTTGCCCCCATTGTGGTCCGATCGACTGGATCTCGATGCCTCCTCAGCGCCTCTTGGCTGCGTTCCCTCCTGTACTCAGAGCCAGAAAACAAACAGGCAGAAACACATCGACATTCGTTCATTAAGCTAATGAACTCAGACCATGTATGTGGGCACTTCCTCGATGCACAAAGACTCCGTTCACTCAAATAGATCATTTTCACCCTTGTGGGACCAGAATTTTGGAACGTGGCTGCAGGGATTTGCTCCATCAGCACTCATGAAGATGCAGGATTCAGGAGTCTGGAGTTTCTGTCAGTGTCTTGTGGGGCCCCCCAGGGTTCTGTCCTCGGTCCTCTCTTGTTGTCTTGTAAATGCTAACCCTTGTGCAGATAGAAAAGACTTTTAAGTGCGTTTGTGTGTTTTCCAGCTGAGAAATTGTGTCATGTGACTGCAGTCTTGGTTCAGAATGCAGTCATCAGTGTCAGAGCTCTGATCTCCAGTAAATCTGAAGCGTTGAGGTTTCCCTTCACTGGAAACGAGGGCTCCAGACCATGACAAACCAGAACATGGACACGCAAATGGACACACATACGTTTAGACATGTGTGCTTTTGGCTTGACGTGCTGAGCTGTTGAAATATCCCTGCAGTGGAGGTGAAGCACATTTGATCTGCCCGTGGTCGCGTTTCAAGTCTTCGAACACCTCAGATGGACGTCCGTTGACCTCCAGTGTATTTGAGTGGCAGCAGAAATCACAGGATATCTTAAAACCTGTGAAAATAAAACTGCCTGCGCTGCTACGCACGTCTAAGCAGAGCGACCCAAACCCTTTTTTGTAACCGGGGTGAACTGTCCAAACCAGTCGAGGCCGTCTGCAGCCACGGTGCTGGGTGGCATCATTTCGATGATGGAGAAGGGTTGGGTGTAAATATTGCGGCGCCTTCGGCTGACTGAAGAAAGTGTCGTTTTCGTTTAATTTCCTCCAGGATGTGGCCTCAGACTCACTTTTCTCTGCGGAGTCTGGATGAGCGTTACCTCCAGGCTGCTGCTGCAACAAACAAACTATATAACCAACAATATTGAGCTTCAGAGCGCGATGCTCGACAGTATATTAAGTCATTAATATTATTGGATGTGTCTTAAAAATGCGGTTTTGTCTCGCTGTCACTTCTGTTTTTGTCTGCTGCTACATCTTTGTTCATCTTGTGTGTTGGTTCAGAGGGGAGAGCGAGAAGAAAGGAAAATGATAAAGTAATGCTTTGTCTGCCGCTCTGCACTCCATTTCATCCTGAAGCCATTTATTTCTCTCTCGCACACACACAAACACACACACACACACACACACACACTCAGAAAGCAGGAGAGACTTGTTTGAAGCTTTCAGAAATCAACCAGTTCAGCTGTAATGAGTTTAACTGGAAAACAGGCTTTTATTCTGAAAGCCGTTTGGGGGACGGGGTCAGCTGGACGTGGACTGTGTGTCTGTGTGTGTGTGCTGCGTATTCATCATGTTGTGGGGACACAATGGGACGGATTTCTTCGGTTAGACTCATTCTTGATGAATAATTACGTTTTGACTGATCACAGTTACATATCTGTGATTCGGGACGTTCCAGTATGTATTAAATTTAATCTGCGGCTCGAGTCTGTGAATCTACATAATTGTCGTGATGAAGTATGTAGCAGTCCTAGTGTGATATTTATTGGCTGCTTGAGACTTTTTATTTCTAATATAAAATAATACCGTTAGCCGTGTGTAGTAGAGGAAACTGTTAGGATTCATCTTTGTGTGATTTATATCAGAGGCAGAGCGGCTGTGGCTGTCGTTGTAATCAGAGAACAGAGACTCTGTCCTCTGTTTGTCTGGTGATGAAGGTGATGAAGGTGATGAGGGTCATGAATAAGGTTGTCCTTGTTGCAGACAGAAACAGGTTGATGTTAAAGGTACAGTAGAAGAGTCTTGAAAGGAGAACAGATAAGAGCTAAAGCTATGCTAGCCGGTGTGCACAGCAGTGCTTTGAGCTAAATGCTAACATCAGCATGATAACATCCTCACACTGACAAGGCTAACATGCTAATAATGTTTGCCACAGTCACCATCTTAGGTTAGCGTTTGATCGTGCTAACAGTTGCTAATTAGCACGACAAACAAAGCACCGCTGGGGCTGATGGGAGTCGCAGTTCTTCATGTATAAACCAAAGTGTTGGACAAATTAAGGTTTTGACCTGATGATGGCGCTACATGAAAGCTGAAGGGATCCCAAAGTTTTTATTTTATTTAGGGCCAGCAGCTGAAGATGATCCATCGCTTTGGCTTTTGATTTACAAAAAAGTTGCTTGCAGGTAGTAATTGTTGAAATTATCTCCCATCTGTGGAAAAAAATACAAAAGTTTCTCATTTATTTTCCAGTTCAGGTGAAAGTTCTGAGCAGGTTAGTTTAGGTGAAGGGTTCGTGTGTGTGATTTAGAGGATGTGCCGTCGTCATCCATCACATTAGCCTCCTCTGCTCGACATGTTTTCACGTCGGCGTCCATCACTGCTGTCAAAGTTTGACCTGATGGTTGTTCTGGTCTTATATTCCATCATATCAGCACACATGGCACTGCCACCGTCAGACTGGTGACAGAAGTGAAAGTGGGGCGGTGTTGGGTGGATGTTTGCTGCTGCTGTTGTTGACAGGTTCAGAGTGTACGCTGTACGCTGCTGCTGCCGCCGCTGCTGTTCTCAGGTGAACAGATGGAGAACATGTGGACTGAAATACGAGCAGACAGGCTGTTTTCCTCTGTCGAGCGAGGGAAACACAGATGGAGTTATACAGCAGATCAGGTCAGACAGTGAAGTGAGCACAGCTGATGTTCAGCAGGGTGAAGTCAGTGTCAGAGTGCCGTAAGCTGCAGTACCGCCGGTGGCCACTAGATGCTGCCTCCAGTGAATCTGCTGTCAGGTTTTTCACACTTTTTGGCGTCCATTACTAATTTCACTTTTTCAGACGTGTGTGTTGTTGGCTATATTCAAAGTGTTGCTCCGTTAATGAGATATTAAACCTGCAATAACAGATTTTTGGCCACTTGGGGGCAGCAGAAACAAGCTGTGAACGCAGCATTGTTCATATGTGTCATATCCAGCAGTTTTGGAGGAATCCATATATTATCTTTTATTAGGAGGTGTGTTTGCGTCACCTGATGAAGGTCAGTCCAGTATTCTCTCTTTTCGCTCTGTTTTTGGTCTCCACCATCTCTACATGTTCCTCAACGTTAAACCAGCTCGTCTCTAACTGTGTCTGTCTGCTGTTAGCTGCTGAGCAGGCAGCGCTCAGTGGCTTTTTACAGCTTTTTCCCTAAAAAACAGCACTACGAGCAACAATTATATTATACAAATATCCATTATGGCTGCTGTAAAGGTTATAGAGCGATATATTTTGGTCTGTGTGGGCTGTAGCTCCTGCTGACGTCCTCTCCAATCAGATTTTTCTTCACATAATCAAGATGCAGAATACGAACATACAAAAACACAAGGTAAAAACACACACATCAATTCATTATCGTCAGTTACGTCTTGCTGTAATTGAACCAGATAATAATCAAATCAGACATGAAAGTCTGTCACTCACACCACAGGAAGCAATTTTCAGAGTCCTGAGAAGAAAATCAAATCTTCCTCAATTAAATACAGAAAATAAGGGCAGATGATCGTCAGCCCTTCAGTTCAGGAGATGGTGTTTGAGATTGTGTGTGTGTGTTTTCATTCTCTCCTTTAGAATGAAAGCAGGTCAGTTGAGTTCAGTTCTCTAATGTCCACAGAGGACAGAAGACGAGGGGAAGCGTACATTAACCTAAGGCAAGACAGCAGGAAGCCTGGGAAGCTGCAGAAGATGAACTTTTCTGAGTTCGACGAAGACAAAGAAGTCCGAGCAGGTCAGAGACGCAGCTGAACCAGCTTCATCCAGGATCAGCTCCTCGTCTCCAGCAGCGTGTCCGTCCGTCCGTCCGTCCGTCCGTCCGTCCTCCTCCACGCTGCCTTTGTTAGCTGAATATCTTCTGTACATTAAGTTTTTCTTACATTAACAAATCAGTTAATTAAACCCAAACCCTGATGATCAACCAGAGCTTAACCATCGTGGTGTCAGATGGTTTTTATAGGTGACGTGAGCAGGTGTGTTGAGCTGATTTGTGCAGGTTATCAGCAGGATATGCGGCCAGGTGATTCACATGTGAAGCATTGCAGTGACGTCTAAGGTGACGTGCAGATCAGATATAGCTTGTGGACCCAGACGCCCAGGTGTGCACAGATGATGGTGGATTAGCTGGTGTTATATGTGGAGCGTAGGTTTGTCTGCAGGCAAAGCGTGGAGGTGTGTGTCCAGATGTGTGTCCGCCGTCCAGGTGTGTGCACTCAGTGAAATGAACACACAATCAGCGCTTTCCATCAGCTGATTGTCGAGAATATCTCTGCACCGAAAAACACAGAATGGTTCAAGTTTTTCTGACGTGCGCACACACACACACACACACACACACACACACACATGCAATCATGTTTGCCAGGAGATAGTCTGAGTCTATTCCTATCAGCTGTCTGTTAATTAAAGCAGACAAAGAAAAACACTGGACGAGATTCAGGAAAACAGATTTACTCTCTTCATCTGTTGATCTCCCTCTCGCTCATTAATTCAACC
>NC_135095.1:18427500-18450000 GCF_051107435.1 Chaetodon auriga | reverse complement strand
TGCTGACGTTACCGGCAGCAGGCAGCTGAAGCCGACGCTCAGATGTCAGAGCTTCTCGCCTGCATGTGAACGCACCAAAAGAGGAGACTTTCCAAACTAATGTGCACTCTCAGCAGCATTACCAGAGCCTGATATTTTAAAATGAGACCTGGGTGGATAATTAGGTTTGACAGTCAGACCTGACGGATTCTGTCAGCGTTGAGCTTCGTTTGCAGTCGTGTTGTTTTCTGCAGACAATCACTGAAAGAATCTGACTGGAATTCAGCCCAAAGCCCCAGAGAGCCGCTCATCAATGCTGTCTCTTTCCATTTGTACTGTCCAGGGTTCAGCTGGTCTAGATCCCATGAGGCTCTTAGCGCGTGTCCAAACAGCCCAGAGCTCCACTGCCATTCTCTTAGCCCGGTCCAGAACTCTGTTTGATGCCTCTCGGTGTGGATCCAAAAGCTCTGCAGGCAGCCTTTTATCCCAGATCCAACTGGTCCAGATATGCTGAAGTTCTTAGCCCGAATCCAGCTTGTCTGAAATTCTTCAACAAGCCTCTCAGTCTGGATCTAACTGGTCCAAAACCTAACAAGCAACAACAACCTTCTCAGTCCGGAAACGGTCTAATCCCAGGTCCATCTGGTCCAGATGCAGCAGGGAAAACTTGAAGTGGTCTGAAATCTGCACCTGAATCCAACTCATCCAGATGCAGAGGGCTTCTTATCCTGGATCCACAGGACAAGAGGTGTGTAGTCAGGCTCTTATCCCAGGTCTGTAGCTCCCAGCATGACTCTTTAGACAGGGTCTTATCCCTGGTCCAAGTAGTTCCAATGCAGTGTGGTACTTGGCTCCGGTCCAACTGCCCAGAGAGTCTTCTGTGAAGTCCATAAGGTCCAGAGTCCTGCAGGCTGATCCAGCTGGTACAAAGGTATGTGGAGAGTTTCTTGTCCCTGGTTCTTATTCCTGGTCCAACTGGCCTAAAAGTCTGAAGCAAGGCCTCAGTGAACTGGTCCAGAACTCCACCAACAAGTCCTTTTATTTCAGATGCAACATGGTTTTATTCTGGGTCCAACTGGTCCAGATGTTCCGAGTTTCTTATCCCAGTTCTAAATGGTCCAAACGAAGTCAGGGTTTAATTCCAGGTTCTGGTGATCTATAGCTCCGCAGCAGCGGCTCTAATCCAAAATCAAGTTGCAAAACAAACCTTCATCTGGCCAGTGGCCACTTTAAAATCCCAACCTGACAGTCGCACAAAGATTAATTAAGCATGAGGTCTGAGTGTTTATTGAGACTGCTGTTCATTTCAGACTCAGCCAGGAAGGACTGAACGTCGTCGTAGTTTCACAGATGTGAAGATGTAAACAGAGTTTGTGCCAAATGACAACCAAGACTCATTTTGTGTTGGCTGTCGTCGAGGTGCGAGGAGCTCCATCCAAACAGAAAGTGAAAATCAGATTCAGTCCCTCTGCTGAGGAGAGAGGGATGAATATTTATCAGCGAGGGTCAGACGGAGGGAGGAGAGGAAGAGGAGGATGATCAAAGGCACAGATCTGCTTTGTTGTGGGAGAGAGGACAGAGAGACAGACAGAGAGACGGACAGAGAGACGGAGCGGTGAATGAAAGGATGAAGGTGCTGGTGTCGAAACAAACCGAGGAGAGAAAGCAGGTTTGTCTTCTCTGCTTTTTCATCTAGTTTTAATTCAGTGCGTCACTGCATAATTAGTTTGAAACTTATTTTCAGCTCGCCAGCAGCTGTAATGTAATTCTAAAAATAAGAAGTAGTCCATTACACCGCTGTGCGTGGCTCCCCTGCACTCTCTGTTGTCGTACCAGAATCCAGTCCCCGGAGGATCCCTGGAGCAAGGCCCCGGAAAAGCTGCTGCCGCACATACTGATCTGTGTGTAACAAGCTGCCACTTCAGCTGCATTAAACGCTCTCTGAGCACTTGGGGGGTAAAGCAAACAGAAAAGGAAACACATCCTTGATATTTCCCTGGGTTACGTTCAGGCTCCCGGGCGCTCTGATTGGTGGAGGCTGTTGAAGTGGGGGAGCGAGGTGTGCAGGCTCGACCTCCTCGAGTCTTTGTTCAGACGTTTAGGAAGCATTTCTAAGTCCTCTGTTAGACTCCCGCCATCAGTGCTGACATCACAGTAACCAGGTTCATTTACCTGCTGTCCCTGAGTCCATGTGTTCATCTCCTTCATCCTTCATGTGTTCACAAAGTGGTGAACTCGCTCCTTTCATACCCAATCGTGATCCTCTCACCTGTTACCAATCAGCCTGTTCACCTGTGGAATGTTCCAAACAGGTGTTTTTGGAGCGTTCCACATCTTTCAGTCTGTGAAACGTGTCGCTGCATCAGATTCAGAGTGAGCAGAACGTGTGTGTGTGTGCGTGTGTGTGTGTGTGCTGTCAGGTAAAAGTTGTCTTTTCTGACTCATCATCCTTCGTCCTCCTCCTTCCTGGAATCCTCCGCCTCAGCAGTCTTTCGGTTCAGCATCGTTTCCTTTCCATAGCAACCCGCGTCAGCTTCCCCTGCAGAAATGGCCGCTTCACTGGAGGCTTTTTTCTTTGTCTTAATGAGGCTGAAACAGGATGAGAGACGACAGAGCAGCTAATGAAGACAAGCGAGGAGGAGTGTGTTGTTTAAACTACAGAAGTCATCATTTTTAATTATTAGAGAAGCAGTAGAGACTATAGAGGATTCCTTCTTCCTTCTGTCACTGTGAAACTCAAAGCGCAGAGTTAGTTCTGTTTTCTATTTGTAAGGAGGAGGCTGGAACAAGCTGCACCAGCATGAAGCCGATTCGATGCAAACTGACCCACTTCTAACATTAAGAGCCGGCAGGATAAAGGCTAGAATCCTTTCAAAGCACCAGAACAAGAATCAAATGTAAACTGTCATGTGCAATGAAAGAGGAGCTCGGCAGCAGTTTGTCTGATGGAGAAGAAAATCAAAGAGCTGAACGCTGATCTGACTGCAGAGCGGAGGCCGTGCTTTGATCACAAGGCTCAATAATTAAACACAAACCTTTAACGGGAAAATGCCACGTACGTAATAAATACCATACAGTGCCGATGTAGGTTTCATTCTGCGTTCAGTGGTTTTTATCTCCTGCTCTTCTTCGGGGTCACAGACTCATTTGATCCTCTGTTATTTCATCACATTCACGGCTTTGAATGCGTCTGAGCGGTTACAGCGTGTGACTGTCTTTATACTGCTGACCTGAGGTTGCTGCTGCGCGGCGGCACAGAGGAGAATCCGTCCTATGCAACGGTTTGGCTGAGTTGTATCAGCGGCTCGAAGCGGGGGAGCACTGATGTTCGACATTTAGCCGTAATGTGGGGATGACCTTCAGCTTCCATCTGTTGAATGCTGCTCTTATTTTGAAAAGGACGCCTGAAGTACGGCTAATTAAGCCTCTTCTTCAGCCGGCTGAGTGGATTGTTATGGGAATGATTTGTGCGGCATTGATATTTAGCTTGACGCTCTGACCTCCCTCATCTTCCTCCTTCACATACATTTACAGTCTCGTAGTGTTATTCTTATTTTCCATGCTGTAATATTGACGTTCATCTGGTCGATTCTGCACACAACACGTTCTTCGTCTCAGTCCTAGAAGACGGATCCTGAGGTTTTGTCCTTTTCGACCTCAGCAGGTTCTCTTGGTGTTTGGTTGGCGGGATGGTGGCGTCTTGGGGGACAGGTGGTTCAGGTTCTGGGATGATCGGGGTGCTTTAAAAACAACGCTGACTGTTGGAAACAGGAAGTGAGCAGCGACCTCCGGTGCTAACGTCTGATGTGATTTGAAGCGCTCATCCGCCTCGACCTCCTCCCCGTCTGTTCGGTGTGGACGTAGGTCGCTTTGGTCCGCCTGCTGTCCTTCACCCAGACGTCCTGCAGGTGTTTTTCCCCGGAGAAGTGACTCCATTTTGATTAGATGTCCTGGCAAACACGAGGATCTTTATTTGACCCCGCTGACGCTCGCGAGGGTCGTGTTTTTTCAGCATCTCCATTTTCTGTGATGCAGGTAAAGAAATGTCTTGGTTTGCTTTGCGAGTCCGAACCCCGCGGGCACCAGGCTGGAGCCTTTCTGTTTGTCCAGTTCTGAGAGCTTCACAATCACTCCGTCTGCCCTGAACCAAAGTAAACAGAGCCTTCTGGACAAAGATGTCTTTGTTTTAAGGTTTTAAAATGACTTCTGCAGCTTCGCAGACAAACTGCTTTTCATATTTCAGCTCTTTGACCTCACACGCCTCCTCAGCTTCACCTGGCAGCACTTCCATTTCCATCAGCTGCGGCGGTCTCGAGTGTGACCGCCGCTCTGCCTCAGGGAGCTGAACCTGTTGAGCCGGGCAGCAGCTGAGCAGCCTGCCAGCTCCCACAGGGTGCTCGGTTTGAATCCCTGCCCGGACGCAGGCGCGAGCTGCTGCAGAGAAAGTGGGAGAGGTTTGTGTGCTTCGCTGCGTGGTCACAGAGTCGATTGTTGATCATCAGGATGTAAAGGTGTGTTTAATTATCCTGGATGACGAACGTCAGCTGAAGTAAAGCATGGTGTCTGTTTACGGACGCTGTGATTGGCCACAGCTGCTCTGCCTCTCTGACGCACCGCCGTCGGTGAAGCTGCACCTCTGCTGCGCTTCTCATCGACAGACCTCATAAATGGATGAATGGAGCACTGATGGAGGCGGATGTCTGCGGGCGTTCTGCGTCCGTTCACGGTGAACTGTGGGAGTGTAAATGAGTGTCGAGCTCCACTGCGACCGAAACACAACCAGCTTTATAAATCCTCACGACTTTTATGCATCTGGCCTCAGGTCATCCGTTCCTGATGCATTGTGGGAGCCCTGGCTTGCCCCGCGGACAGTATCAGTCCCAGGTTAGCTCCTGCAACTCCGACTGCACAAAGGCCGCCATCGCTGTTGGTCTGAGGATCGAGGTCGCTTCATACGGACACACATGTGACTTCAGGCTACATTATTAAACTTGACTTGTTTCAACTGCAGGGCAGAATGATCCAAACAGGACTCACACACACACACACACACACACACACACACACACACACACACGCACACAAATATGCACAGCCTCACTTTACCATCCAGACTTTGATCGCTTGAAGGACGATTTACTGCAGAAACACTGAAGCCTGCCAAATGTGCACACACACACACACACACACACAAACACACACACACACAGTGCTGAGGTGTGGAAAGGCAGTGTGTGTGATATTTCGCTGCACACGGAGGCTTTAATGATGGTTTGAAGTGAATTTAGAGGTAAACTTCTGGTTGAGGTCGTCAGCCGTCCACGGTGCCGCTGAAGGTTTGAAGGAGCGTTCAGACTCAGAGACAAAGCTGGCAGAGACGCACATTTGTTCCCAGACGTTACCCTGGTTCCATTCAAGCTGTGTTGCCAGGAAACAGCCCGGGCCCACATGTATTACTCCTGTGGCCGTGCGTTTCACTATCAGCACACTTCAGTCTACAGTCGATTCATTACGTGCTCTGCCTTTGTTACACTTTGCTGCTTTACGCTGAGAGAAGACTCGCTGCTCAGTCGGGTGGTAACTCAAGAACCAGACCTTAGACTTAGACTTAAACTTAGACTTAAACTTGACTTTATTGATCCCAATGTGGGACATTCTTTTGCAGCAGCAGCAGGTTAAACATACATGTAAACATATGATGAATACAGTAAAGGAGAATAAGGACGATGGACGAGGCCTGCTGCTCCACGTGGGCCAGGACTGAACCTCGGCCGTCCACGGCCGCCTTGGCGTCATCAGGCGGAGACGAAGTCCGTCAAAGATGGACTCACTCTGGGCTAATTGAGCCCTTCGGTCAGCGCTTGTTGTGGCTCTCTGAGTTTTAGCCGTGTTCGTGCTCTGGCTGTTTTTCAGGTCTTGTCTTCTTCCTCTAACATGTTCGACTCTTCCTCATCATTTTCTGGGACAGAAAAGCACATCAGTGAGTCTCTGCTTCGTCTTTCAGTGGTTCGGTGACCTGGTGACGCCGGTCTGGTGGGAGGACGTCTGGCTGAAAGAAGGTTTCGCTCATTTCTTCGAGTACGTCGGCACCGACTTCCTCTTCCCGAAGTGGAACATGGTGAGTAGAAACTTTAATTAATCCACAAGTTTTAATTAATTCTAAATGAGGTTTTCACATGTTTGCTGCGCTCATTAATCTTCCCAGTTGTTTTTCAGCAACCTCACTTATAACATCAATCAAATTGTCATTTTTTTTTCTTTTTTGTTTTATTTTAGATTTAATTCATTATTTTCTAAAGTCCAACGTTGTATTAGTTGAACCTACTTGAAGCTAAAAACTTAATTTAAACTCAGAATTAATTCTCAAACTTTGAACTTTTTTCCTTTAAATTAACTTTTAGATTTCTCTTCCACTTTTTGAGAACTTGTTTCTCATTGGATTCAGTGGAGACGCTGAAGACGTTCATTTATCTGAACTCAGTGAACGTAAACGTTTTCTTCAGCTGAACCTGAAGTGAAATAACCAAACGTTTCCTGTGTGACGGCTGCAGAGCTTCTGACTGTTTGATGAGTCAAACAGGAAGTAAAGCTCTCCGTCTATCGTTTGTCCCACGTTCCCGTCTTTATCGCCCCCTGCTGGTACTTCAGCACTGATGCCGTCCTCTAGTGGACCGGCAGGTGTATGACATGCTTTGAGCCTTCGTCTGCTGACTCCTAAAGTTGAACTTTCTTTGCCCTCTGATGCGTTCAGGTGAGTCTGAAGTGCAGCTCAAGGCTCCAGTTGATCAGATAAGAATGTGAAACTTTAACAAATCTCCAGACAGTGAATGCAGCACAGACAGAAAAGAGTCTGCGTCTTCAATCAAAGCGTAAACCTGTTTGTTTTGTCTCTCCGTTCACTCTGTGGACGCTTTTTATTGGTGTTTTGTACTTTGGCAGAAATGAACTGACAATGGAAAGTGTTGACAGGTCTGAGGATCATCCAGAGGACCTCGGACACCTTCTGCCAACGCCACGACAGGAAACAGAAAAATGAGTTTGATTAAACACAAATAAACTATTAGAATGGAAAAGAACTGTGACAACGCATTTCAATCATTTTTAACAAAGACAGAAAGTCTCCATCAGAGCGAGAGACGAACAGCTGAGTGAGGAAACGTCTCTGCAGGGTCTCTGAGACAAAGTCAAAAGTACAAACCTGTGGACATCAAATCTTAATGATCCGGCTGGTGGTGTTCTTTATTTTTCTCCCGGTGGACAAACCTCCTGTGCAGACGAAGACCAGCGTGTCCGTCCGTCTCTCAGCGCCTCCTGACCTCACCTGCTCTCAGCCTGCAGCTCATTGGTTCCTTTAAGAACAGCTCACTCACAGATAACCTCATATTCAAAGCAGAGCCATTTCCTAAACAGCCGCTCACTGTCGTCTCTGCTCCAGCAAACAAACAGTCTGTTCAGTGGGACTATTTTCAGCGGCGGATTAATCCACGTTTGGTGCTTTGTGAGTATTTATGGCAACAGTGATCCTTTATTGTTTGAGTAAATTCTCCAAATGAAACAGTGAGAATGTTTGAAATAAACATTCCCACTTTAAATCCGTCTGCTGCTCACTTCCTACTTTCTCTTCTTCTACAAACAAAGTTTGGACGCACAGCGAGTGCAGAAGAAGAAAGTTAAAACGGGCTTTTGAGGAGGAGGAAGTCCTGACTGTGAGGTCTCCACCTGAGCTCCTCCACCTTCCTCCACTCTCCTGGATCGATATCTGATTCCTCCATTTCTAAAAGTGTTTTCCTGCAGTTCATATTCGGCCCGAACCTGCAGCAGGTGAAGCCGTCTCCTCTTCATTCCGCTCAGGTGCTCAGGCCAGCAAACAGATTGATGCAGAGTGAGTCAGCCCAAAACAATAACATTAAAAACCAATTCTTCCTCAAATTTGCTGCAAACCTCTCAGACAGAGAACGCTGCAGAACTTTGCAGCACGCACACACTTCCTGCTTTGCCTCTGCAGAACTACATTGTGATTTACTTCCAGCAGAGAACGCGTTACACCAACACAGCTTATCTCCGGCGCGCACACGCAGCCTGTTTCTGAGCGACATGGCATTTTTAAAGCCTGTTAATGTGGTTCTGCACGGCTGCACGCTTTAATAGAAACAAAGTGTTTCTCCAATAACAATCACAGCGATGATAAAGCGCTCCGTCGCTGATAAAGTCATTTATTCATAATGCAGCTTTTTATTTAAAAAGCCGTTTTCCATCAGCGGTGAGTCACGCGGCGCTGCAGGAGGAGAAGGAAACACAGCAGAGCAAACGAACGGCGGTGTTACCACCAATCGATCGATCGATTGATCACTTGACCAGTCAGGAAGCATCACATGACGTCTGTGACGCAGGATCCACGACCAACAAGTTCACGTACGGTAACTTTAAAATACAGATTTAAGATTTCGTATCAATCTCATGGCGACACAAAGAGACAGCTGCGATGTTTACGGCCGCACGGCGACAAGTGGCGCAAACAAAGACGTTAAATTATGAAAAATGGTTCGATAAACAAAACCATAAAGAGCAGAACGCTGTCGGCCAGCAGTTCAGCAGCCTCAGAGTTTTCCCTTTGGTCCTGAAAGTTCATGTAGATTTGTTAGAAAAAGAATAATCCATGGCTGTCTTTAAGTTCACAGACTTAATGATTTGACTTAATCAACCATGTTCAACAACTTCCTTCTAATCAATAATCAGTGGGAAACTCTGTTAATGGCCGGTGGTTTTAGACTGTGCTCACGCAGAATAAGACATTAAGAGGTGCTTTATAATGACCAATAAAGAGCTAATATGCTAATAACATGCAGGCTAATGAGCAGCCGGTATGTGTGCTGTGTTTTAAACTGTTTCTGTGACTTTCATGTCGAATCACTGGAGAGAAAATCAAAGGTGAAGTAAGAGGAGCTGCCCTTTGCTTCATCTGATGGCCACAAAGAGCGTGTGAAAAAATCTGTGATTTTCAGCTTTATTAGTCAAGGCTGCAGCTCGACCTCGTGTGTCAGAAACACTGAACACACACACACACACACACACACACACACACACACACACACACACGCACGCACACACCAGACTTGGTTTGAAAGAGATTGGGTCTGAACGTCTCGCCATGCGACATGACATCCAGCCTCTCTGGGCTTCAGCTCATTTATTTCTTTAGCGACGCCGGCGGTGGGATTCCTCCCCACGTTCTGTACGAAATAATAACTCACCTCCCCTCCACGTCCAGTAACAGGCCACATTTTCACTTTCCCTAATTATGTTTACATGGCTTTCAAAGGACAAATTCTCAAAATGGGACTTTTTCTGAGCCGTCGTCCAACATTTTAATTAACTTTATGTGACTTACCAAAAGCCAACACAATGTGTTTTTCCATTGTGACCAAGGAGCATCATATTTAATTTGTATGGACACAATAGAGCAGGAAGGAGGCGCTGACGGGGCAGAACGGGGGGGGGGGGCTGCTCGCCGCTGTGCTTCAGGACAGTTGAGGTATTTGTACTTAAGTTAAAGCAGGGCTGCAGAACTCTGTGTGTGCTGCATTCAGGGACCACTCAGAAATATGTCCGTCTACTGTTTCATGCTAGTTTCTCTTTTGCTAAAAGAAGTTTTTTATATTTATGAATTCAGTTCATTTAAAACTATCACGTTGAAGTTGTGACATGAATACGTCTTAGAAATGGACACTCGGTTAATGAAGAAGAAGAAGAAGAAGAAGAAACCGTCCTCCATCTTTCAAAGTGTTTGCAGTCAGCTGGTTTCACCTGCTTTTACCTGGTCATAGACAGAATCATCTGTCCTGCTGTTTGTCCATTCGTGTCCCAGACCTCAATATTCATGAAGACACGGACACAGTTCAAGAGCGTCTGCAGAGAGCCGTTCATGGAAAAATGACCAGACGGGAACAAATGTTTTTCAATCAGGGAACTTTAACGACCGAAGAATCGAGATGCAGAAACCCTTTAAATCTCATTTAGTCATTGAAGTTCAGATTTCTCAGTGTTTGAGTCTCTCAGCTGATTGATCTTCCTCCTCTGAGCCATTGACCTCCATTAAAACTCCTCAGTGATCTCCATGAACACACATTCACACTCAGTCACACACACACACAAACACTCCGCCGCTGAAAATAGTCCCCACAGACGCTCTGTTTCCTCCTGTTTGTCTGATAGAACGACAGCGAGCCGCTGTTTGAGGAAACGAACGAACCTTTTAACCATGAAACTTTATGTCTGTGAGGTGTTTTTACAGTCACGGACACGCTGGGATCAGTGTTTTGTTGTTTTCAGAGGATTTCACGACAATAACTAAAATATAAAACATCAACAGCTCCTCCCTTTAAAGGGTCACGCTCAGTGATTTGCAGCATTGCTCATAATGGTCCATTTAATTGTTACAAGCTTTCTGCGGGACGGAGAAGCAACATGAGCCCAGATGGATTCAGGTTCATGAAGTTATTTACTGCAGGATTGATTTTTCAGAACTTAAGCTTGCAAATGAAAACAAAAGAGGTGAGCTGGAAAGGGAAAATGGCCCGGAGCTGTTGAAACGAGTGAAACCAAAAGGCTCAAACCGAAGACAAACCAAACGAAACCTCGGATGATTGAACGCTCACCTGTCCGAGCGGAAACGCCTTCAAGGCGACACCACAGCTCCCGATGGCTCGACGCGGCCGGAGAGAGCTGTCCGTCATCCAATCAGCCGTCCTGATGGAGGGAGGAGGTGGACGTGAGGGAGGAGACATTTAAAGTTCAGCAGCTGCTCCTGAACATAGCCCCGTCCCTCCATCTGTGTGTGTGTGTGTGTGTGTGTGTGTGTGCGTGTGTGTGTGTGTGTGTGTGTGTTTGTGTTTACACTGACTGTTGGCCTATTAGCTGTCCCTCCACATGTGGGTCCATCTGGTTCATAATGACCAGATGGACCCCCCCCCCCAGGTGACTTAAAGTCTCTGTTAATTAAAGCTGATGTCTCATTTAGTCTGATTTTTTTTTTCTCACCGAGTAATTCTGGTTTCATCCAAATGTGCCATTAAGCTAATTAAGTAATTGAGTCCTCTGATTCTGTATGTTTACCTCTATGTGTGTTTACCAAAGCAGTAGTCTGTCTTTACCCAGGAGTTAGCCCGTTCCTCTGAGGAGGGATCAGTCCAGCTCCCGCATAAACAAAGAAAACATCCTGTAATTAGTCAGATCCTCTTCTGTCGGCCCAGAAAGGATTCATTTCAGAACAGACTGTCTGTCTGACATGTAGTTTAATTTACAGTCCCAGTCAGTCAGCAGCTCCCAGCCGGCCGAGATCCAGTTTCCAGTCATTATCCAGCCACTGGGAGCCCCCCCCCCCCATTCAAAGACGCATCCACACGTAAAGCACAGAACGCCGCAGAGTGGTGTTTCCCAGACTGAGGAGCTTCTGGAGTTTCATCAGAATCAGCTTTTTGGCCGAGTTTGTGAACAGATAACGAGGATTTTAACTCTCACGGTTCAGACGGAGGTGGAGGCAGAATTAGACATTACAGCTCAGAACAAGGACGACAAGCTGAACAAATGCTGTCACACAAGCAACAGTCGCTGCAGACGAGTCAAGTGTTCCTGGAAATGATGTTCGCTGCCGTTCTGACTGTCAGTCCATCAGAAGAACTGAGATAAACGTTGAGATTAGAAAATGAACAGAGCCGACTGCCGAGAGTCGATTTGGAGAGAAATACTGGAGGCTGATAAACGTCTGTTATGACCGCAGTATCCCCAGACTCCCTGAAAGAATCGTGCGATTTTGAGATTTGCTGAGTTCAGAGAAAATTGATAAACTTTGAGAAACAACGACAGAAAAGTCTTCATCAGTGGCGCCTTCCTGTCCGTTCAGTGATGTTATGCATGAGGTTAATTAAGTTATTTTTGTAAAAAAACATCCGTTTGAGCTCCTTCGGTGGGTTCGTGTTTGCATGTGTTTGGGCAGGTCATTTAGCAGCCGAACAGCCAGCTGATGGTCTCCTCTGCACCCGTCAGCCTGATCACAGCAGATCAGTCGCCTTTTCAAGCCTCTGATATCCGTTTGAATGGAGAGCCGACCTGGACGAACACAGTGAGCGTTGTGCTGCTGAAAAAGGAGAATCACAGGAATCTAACAAGCAGCGTTTCATTTGCAGACACAGTATGAAGCGAGATGAAACAACATTCACACGCTGTCATTTTGAAAAGGAAGCCCATTACTTCCTGCTCTAAACGTGTGTGGATTGTTTGATTGTGCTCGCTCTCCGCTGCGCCTCCTTTGTTCTTCACAGCCGGCCTCTGTACCTCTGATAAGCCCGTCATAACTCTGCTACAGAAATCTTGGGTCAGTTTCGGGTCCCAGAAGAACTCAGTGGCTTGGACGAGCTCCTTTCTCTTGCCTGGATTAGCCTCCTTTCAGATGAAGTCTTTCATCGAGTGCCAAACGAGCTCGACGGGGTTAAAATCCGGCGACTCTGGCCGAGTCCTCGCCCAGTCGACTCCCTGCGATGTTGCAGCAGCGGTGTGCTTTGGATCACTGAACCGATGTTCTGACCCAAAACGTTCCCTGGTGTGTGGTGCTGCAACTTCTTTGATGTTAGCGCTCTCAAAATAGCGTCTGGCGTCCTCAAAGACAACCACAGGACCTGCACCGTGTCGTGAAACCGACCCTCAGACATGGAACTTCCTGTGGAAACTAGCCTGGTCATCAGAGCTGCCGACGCTGCGTCCTTAAAGAGCCCATCATGCCACGTCTCTCCAGACTCCGTCCACGGAGGAGCTTGCCTTCGCCTTGCATCCGTCCATCAGCACTGGATCTCTGCAAGCTCACTGCCTGCTGCTCAGGCTCTGCCTCAGCTTTGTGCTGCACAGCTTGGGCGCTCGTCTTCTCGTTGGTCTCTGCCGCCGCTTCAGTGGCAGTCAGGATATTACTGTGAAGTCAGAAAACAAAAGCAAACTTTATGTGCAGGGACACAATTCAATGCACAAAGGAAAACTTTCCAGCTGTTTCAGAGATTGTCACGAAGCTCCTGAAATGCTCCTAAATCCACCCTGTTGTGAGGCTTTAAAAGTTGTCGTCGTGAATTTATTTGGGCTGCTCAGAGCTGCAGTTTCCTTGGACATGAGCGACGGGGTTGTCCCTCCTTGAAGTCCAAGTTTAACACCCAACATGACAAATTGTTGCTGCGTGCCATGTGCTGGTTTTCCACTCGCCAGCATGAGATGAATCTGCTGGGATCGTCTTTGTTGACGTTCAGGGCTGATGTATCCACACTCACAGTGTCCAAGTGGGCGACTTCCAGCAGACCTTTGCAGCCCAACTAATTAGATCGCAGCCCATCTAGACCTCAGACCACCCTGACGGCTAATGTGAGGACGACTGTGTGAGCGCAGCAGTCAGGTTATTTTTATCTTCCTACTGTACACTCACTGAGATTAAACCTCCCTGCACCATCCTCACACCAGATATTAGACAGCTACATTAGCATTTAGCTTCAGGCACAAAGGAAACACAACGCTGAATAACAGTTAGAGTTTCTGTTTGTGTCCATTCTTAAGTTCACACTACATTTTAAATTACTTTGTTTAACAAGATGAAAATTTCATTCAAACCATCATAGACAGAGCCACATCTGCCAGGAAGCAGCCCGATCCCAGCAGACACTATGAAATCTAAATCTTTTTAATGTTCATTAAAAACGTAATATCTCAAGAAACTTTTGTTTAACTCGATGTAGATTCATTAGAACCAAATCTACTTAATAAACAACTTTAATCCATGAATTACGCAGAGCCACATTGGACCAAGAATTAGCCAGATCCCAACAGATACTGTTAATTAAAAAAAAGTTCCTGTTCATTCTGTTCATTACCGACTGAAACTAAATAAGCCAACAGTTCTGTTGCTCAACAAGACGGAGGTTCATTAAAACCAAATCTCCATAGTAAACACTGTAATCCATGAATTAGACAGAGCCGCACTTCTCCGGATTTAGCCTGATCCCAGGGGTAATTTAGACAGAGCTTGTCAAAGCTCAACATGTTTGCAGATGTGTATTAAATCCCCGAAACCAGGAGGGCAGAGGAGGTGAAAAGAGGAGAGAAAACAGGAAAAGGAGTAATGAGAGGAAACAAAGGAAAACAACCAGAGGAAAGACGGAGGAAAGGAGGAGAGGACATAAAAAGAAGTGAGGCGGAATCACGAGGGAGGAAAAATGAGAGTAAATAGAACAGGAAAGATAGAGAAACTGAAGAAGAGGAGGAAGAGCACAGATACGACAAGGAAAACAACGAGGGAAGGAAACAAGGAGAGGAAGGAAACAGGGAAAGTATGGGATGCAACTGTGATAAGAAAAATGAATGAAGAGTGGAAACAAGAGGAGAAAAGACAAAGACTGAAATGAACAAGAAAGATTACAATAAACAGAGATTAACCGACTAATTACAAAACTAAACCTCTGTTTACTGAACCAAATGTTCCACTAAATGACGATTTGTTGACTGTCTTTGTTTTCCAGACTTACTTATTTATCTGTCTAAGCTCAGCTGGAAGAAAACCAAAGCAAAGCCCAGACTCCAGAAATCACCGTACGGGGACAAATATGCCAGTTTTCACTGTTAAACTCTGGTTTTATGGTTAGATTTAGACCGAAGCTTTGGTTGGACTCAGCGTGGTTCAGGCTTAACCTCCAGAGACTGAATGATGTCCCCGAAAGTGACAAAGACAAATGTGTGTGTTTGCAGGAGAAGCAGCGCTTCCTGACTGATGTCCTCCACGAGGTGATGCTATTGGATGGCCTAAGCTCCTCCCACCCAATCTCCCAAGAAGTGGAGCAGGCGACGGACATCGACCGAGTCTTTGATTGGATCGCCTACAAAAAGGTAAGAAAGAAAGAAGGAACCATGGTGGAGTTAATTCATCCTCGTGAATGAATGAATGAATCCTGATGAAACAGTTGGTGAGCTGCTGTGGTTTACAGCTAACAAATAACACGCGAGATAGCCTGACACATTCTGACCACAGTTGGTAGCTGGTGAGCTAGCTCGGCGGCTAACTTTAAATGGCTGAGGTAGCTCGGCGGCTAACTTTAAATGGCTGAGCTAGCTCGGTGGCTAACTTTAATTTTCTGTGTTGCTCGGCGGCTAACTTTAAATGGCTGAGCTAGCTCGGCGGCTAACTTTAAATGGCTGAGCTAGCTCGGTGGCTAACTTTAATTTTCTGTGTTGCTCGGTGGCTAACTTTAAATGGCTGAGCTAGCTCGGTGGCTAACTTTAATTGGCTGTGCTAGCTCAGTGGCTAACTTTAAATGGCTGAGCTAGCTCGGTGGCTAACTTTAAATGGCTGAGCTAGCTCGGCGGCTAACTTTAATCATGATTGACTTTTTCATGGAGCAGTTCACATTCAGGCAGAGTGGGATTATATAAAATAATCTTGTGTGACATGACAGCTTCCTCCATGCTGGACTCTCCTCCCGTTTGATTGGTCGGCACCTTAAAGGTTCACTTTGCCTCTGAAAGCTGATCCACTGATCACAGCCGCTCCTGTGAGATGAACTCATTAATGTCACGTTATGATCTCACTTGTCATTATGTTTGAAAGTGTGCGTCTCTGTGCCGTCCGCAGGGGGCAGCGTTAATCCGGATGCTGGCTAACGTGATGGGACGGACGCTGTTCCAGAAAGGACTCAACGTAAGTTCACGTGGTGCCGCAGGTGCAGCTGTACATACAGAAAGATTCTGTATCAGAGGACAGCAGAGACAGCTGGCTTTAAAATGATTTGTCACCAGGATTCAGCTGTGTGTGTGTGTGTGTGTGTGTGTGTGTGTGTGTGTGTGTGTGTGTGTGTGTGTGTGTGTGTGTGTGTGTGTGTTCAGCCATGTTTTGGCCTCACTCTGCCTGTTTGGAGCACACTGAGTGTACATATGGGCAGTGAATAAGTGGATTTGGCTGCAGGCTCGTTTTAGAGGAAGTTTTCTTGTTTTCTGCTGTTAAACGTTGCCAAAATTACAATCCACAGGAAGTGACCCGAATTCAAGCCGAGCACCGCTGCCACCACCCCCGCCGCCGTGAAGGAAGCAAATGAAAACTTTTGACTTTTGAAGTGCTCAGGGTTGACGCTGAAAGGGTGGATGTTTGGTGGCAGGGTTGAAGCCCACCGCTGCTACCACAGCCCCAGTGTCTGTTCTTCAGGGTTTATTTTAAATATGTTTTATTTATTTTACCTTTTAAATCACACTGAAATGAGGCTACAAACCCCCAAAGTCCCCCTCAACACCTCGAACGCCCCCCGAAGGCTGAAGGTTTGGGAGGTTTGAGGATGTTTAATTGAATTTCCTCGTGCTGTGCGACACGCTGCTCTCGTGGTTAATGAGGAGCCGTGAGTTGAAGTGGGATGATGTTTTTGGTTTATGTAGGGACGAGTTCAAAGCAGAGTTCAATAAATTGATCCGTGGTGGAGCAGCGCGGCCCGAAACATGAATCAGAGAGAAAGAGAGTCATCTGAGGTGGGGGGGCTGAAAGAGAGCCGTCGTTAAAACACACGGCGGCGTGGAAAACAGCACCGGCGGTGTTAATGACAGCGCGCTGCATCATTGATCATCCAGCTGTACGCCGCCGCTGACGGCCTCTCTGACGACTCGCACCGCTCAGCGTTGGTGCGTCAGGAGCGTCAGAGCGGCGAGCTGAAAACGGACGCCGTTGGTTTATTTCACAGCAACAAAACCTGTAAAACCGTAACGTCAGAGGAAATCATCTGGCAGTTATCCCAAAACTGATGTCATATGATGTAACACGAAAGTGGGTTAAACACAGTCATTGAAATATGTATGAACCCACACACACATACACACACACACACACACATACACACACACACACACACACACACACACACACATACACACACACACACACACACACACACACACACACACATACACACACACACACACACACACATACACACACACACACACACACACACACGCTGTCCTGATTTTTCTGCAGAAACTGTCAGTGACCTGGAACACACTGAGAACCAGATTCTATATAAAAACACTGCTGATCCAGCAGCAGAACACAGAGAATACAGTGCGTGCGTGCGTGCGTGCGTGCGTGCGTGCGTGCGTGCGTGCGTGCGTGCGTGCGTGCGTGCGTGCGTGCGTGCGTGTGTGTGTGGGAACTGTTGAAGAAAATATTTTCCCAAGATGTTTTTAATGCAGCTGAGGACTGAAACTAAACTTGTTAGGTAGTGTGGGGTTGTAACACACACACACACACACACACACACACACACACACACACACACACTCTCTCTCTCTCACCTGCATCTTTCTGGATGTGCTTTAACAGGAGCTGCTAATAATTTAACCAAACCAGACTTCATAAAGCTCATAATCGTGTTTGCTTACGTTTGTTGAAATCGTTGTTTAACGAAACAGTTCAGACTTGCGTTAGTGAACGTTCCCTCAGTGTAACACGGCCGGAGTGAGTCCTGCAGACACTGGCGCAGGTCGTTGGAGGCGCCTGAAGCAGGAAGCTGTCCAGTCATTTGTTTTCTCTGAGCCGATCTGTTGCTCAGAGGCTCTTTGTCTCTTTCTGCTCCTTCACTCAGTCCGGTTGAATCACTGAACAGCGATTTGTTCTGAACGTACAGGACTTTTTTTTTTGCACACCCTTCATACAAAATAACATCGATTTGTAAAGAGGATTTTTTCCAAACTAAAAGCGTGAAGGCACTGAAATGGATTGAAGTGAAAGAAACGTTCATTTCAGTTTCAGTTTTAGCTTAAAGCGTCTCAGAAAGTTCTTCACGTTAGCTTTGGATTCACAGACTAAACTACAGCTTTTATTTTGGTAAACATTCAGGCATTTGTAAGCTGGCCAATCACAGACCGGAGACGGGAAACATTCTGGATGGTTGTACCATGTGACCACGTGCTGACCAGCGTGAAACATCAATATTTTGTTGTTTGTCTGCAGAACCAGATAAAAGCCATTTTAAAATGAATAAACCAAAACCAGTTTGATTGACTGAAGAACACCAGTCAGCAGGGAGGCGTCTGCTCCTGCAGCACATCACTGCTTTATTCATTTAGTTTTATGTACGGCGGCTCCGGCGTGACCTGAACTCCTGAACCTCACAACAATCACTCTAACAGGCATAAATGAGAGCCAACAAACGGCGTCTCAAAGCCCAGAGGAGCTCAGCTGGCGGCTGGAGGTCAGAGGTCACAGAGGGTCCTGGATGTGATGCAGAACGGAGGTCAAGGTTCGACCTCTGCAGTCAGTCAGCCGCTGAAACCCACACAGCCTGAAATCTGTCGGCTCAGCCGTCACAGGAGGCCGTTATCAGCGCGATCGCTCCCCGTCAGGATGCTTCTTATCACAGGACGCGTGTGGATCGTGTGAGTCTGATCAGACGCCGCGTGGGGGGCGTTTCATCTCCGCCGGTGTCGGCTTTGGTAAAGGTGAAGAGTCATACTATCAGACCACACAAACAGGCTGTGAGCTGTTATCACGTGTATCATCTCGCTCCAATAAAGAGCTCCCTCTGGCCTTATCGACCTCCACGCTCGCCACGTTGACGGAGGAATCCTCTCTATCGGCGAGGAGCAGACCCCAGCTCTCTCTGGAGGTGGTCTGTGTTATCTTGTACCACTCTCCTGCCTTTTCTTGTTTTATCATAAACCCCAACAGCCCGCCGACGTCCCGAAGCCTTTAGGAAGCAGTCCACCGCAGCGGGAATGAGTTTTCCTCCCCGAGATGGAAGCAGGCGGGGATCAAACCAGACGCAACCGTCGCCAACGAATTACAGCTAAAAGCCAAGCAGCCACGCCGCCGAGTCCCCTCTGAACCAGGAGAGCCTCTCTGGGAGCTTCACCTTGTTCATTAGCTTAGAAAATATAACTTCAGAGTTTGAAGTGAGAGCTGGGATTGAGCCCAAAGCCCTTCAGACTCAACACAGGCGCTAAACTGGCGGCGCCACGAGCTCGTAGGCCTTTAATCTCACTGAGACTCCTTTCACACATTAAACACTTTGAGATGCTTTGAAATGTTTCCGTCTAAAAGCTCTTTCAATGCAACACATTCGCTCAGTCACTTACTGTTCCAGCCGTGGATCCACCTGCGGCGGACGCACGCGGCTCGTTCACACTCCTTTCAGGTGACGGGTCCGGCCTGCGTCGGCCGTCAGCGCGCCGTTAGTGGTCGGGTTGACATCCTGTAGCATTAAGTGGTTATGGCAGAGCAGCAGTGATGGAATTACATTAACTAATTCACTAATTAAACACATTAAGTACATTTACTCAAGTGCTCGACTTCAGCACAGTTTCGAGGTCCTTGTGCTTCCTGAGACGTTTCAAAGGGGAATTCTGTGCTTTACTTTTCTCGTTTATTTTTACTTACAAAATACCAGCTGAGTTTAAAAAACTCGTTTTTCCATAATGAACCAGTTTCCCAGTCGTTTTGGCTCTTGACACCTTAGAATAAAGCAGCGATTTCCCCTTTAAACTTTGCTAAAAGTAAAAAAAAACAAAAAGAATAGAAATGTGTGTTTGAGAACTTTTTTCCATTAATCTTCTGACGACCTCTCAGGTTTATCTGGTGACCCTTGGAGGGGCCCGGCCCCAGCTTTGGAACCCCGGGACTGAACGAGCTCACTGTAAATAAGCAGCTCAGACTAAAGGCTGTGAAGTCATTCTGTGAGAGCTGCTGAGTAAGAAAGCAGAACGTGGTCTGACCAACAGCGTTCAGAGCTGATGTCAGGTGATCAACACGTTCATAACCTTCAACGCTGTGCGGCTCGACCACAGTTTACCAGATGATGTCACTTCCTGTCACATGGTGCGCGTAAGCTCCGCAGACTGATCGATTTCTGTCTTTCAGGATTATCTGCTGAGTCACATGTACAGCAACGCAGCCAGAGACGACCTGTGGAGCAAACTGTCTCAGGTGAGGCCCACCTGTCCGCTCACCTGTCTGGGTTTCCAACCAGCCGTCCTCCCTGGCTCAGAGGCCTCAGGGCAGGGCGCTGTTAGCGCCTTGTTCTGCAGCGAGGATTTAAACCTCGAGCTGCTCCACATTCGGCTCTTGAGGGATAAAAGCAGCCGGCCTGTCTGAAGCTGTTAATTATTTAACGAAGCGGCTCTAATGAAGGCCAGAGAGACGCTCGTTAAGTCCCAGCTGAGACAGAGACTGGGGAAGTTGCCATGGTAACATGACTGACAGGTGCGGCCGAGGCTTGTTTTCTTATTTGTCCTTCACACAGGAAGCTTCTGGAAAACTCTTTAATTAGATTCATCTTCGTTAGTGCTGTTCGTTATACTGAAACTGCTCCTTAATTAGCTGCCAGCCAATCAGATCTCCAATTACCTGAAAGTCAATCATTTTTCTCTAATTAAGGGGCTTTGAACTAAATATTGGTTAATCTTTCACCAAGTTATTGATCACAGACATTAACTGAGATAATGATTGAACTAATCACTGAATAATTGATGTCAGTTAATCCTCATTAGTGCTTGATTATTCGTACATCGTTTTGTTTTGCCCAGGCCATGCGTTCAGAGGGGCGGGACATCGACATCGGAAGGATGATGGACAGGTGGACTCTACAAATGGGCTACCCCGTTGTTACCATCAGCAAGAACCAATCCGAGCAGCTCCCCACTCATTACATCACTGTCAGCCAGGAGCACTTCCTGTATGGACAGGAAGTCAGGAACAACAACAGGTGAGACTAAAATCAGGAGACACGTACTCGTAGAAGCAGAGTTACGTCCAGTGACTACAGTTTGTTTATTCGTGAGCCGTCTCACCAAATTTGCTCTTTTGGGCCTCGAGCTGAAGAGTGATGATGATTGATGAAGGCCGTGAAGCTTCGTTAATACTGTGGACTGCGGTTGTTAGCATGCTAGCCCTGGTAGCGCCTGCAGTGTATGTTTACAATCAAAGCTATTTCCTGTCCCCGCCTGCTGTTGGTGAATCTTCCCAGGCAAATTTTGGCCTGACGACAGTTGAACTCGGGCTGTGATTGGTCGATTGACCAGTGGCAGCCGTCGTTGAAGTCCAAAGTGAAGTTCATGAGAATTTAAGTGGTGTTGTTTGACGCTGACGGGGACTTTAGCTTCCTGTGGTCCTCAGGGTGATTTTTACCTTTACGTCTCATCAGTCTCTGGGGGACACTCAGCGTCCTCCAGACCCCTCGCCTCCCCTTTCACTCCTGAAAGGATTCTCCTGTATCTCTCTGTTTCGTACCTGGAGTTAAGTTTGTCCTCCGTTTTTTCGTCCTGAAAAAGCACTTTTCCAGTTTTTCCTCACATTCTTTACCACCTTTACATCATTTATATTTCATTCATATTTGATTCACTTGATGTTTTATTCACATCCTTCACGTCTGGAGTTTATTCTCTTCGCTGTTTTATCGACCCACTTTCTCCTCCATCAATACTTCATCAGCCTCTTTCCTCTTTCTTACCTGTTGTTCCCTTCTTTCCTTCCCTCTCTTCCTCTGTCGTGTCTTTGTGCTGTGGCTGGCGTTTCCAATCACTCTGACCCTCTCGCTTTCTGTTTCCCTCCTCCTCTTCTTTCATCTTCGGCGACTCTTTTGTGTTTCGCTCGAGCTCCTCTGCTCGGAGTCGGTCCCGAGGTCTCCTCAGCTGATGAACTAAAGCTGTTTGTTGTAGGTGGAGCTGAACTCTTTCTCCCGCTCTTGTCGAGTCTCGTGGGGGTGCGTTCAGACACACTCGGTGGTCCCGGGGCGTTCGCCAACACTTGTAAAAAGAAACTCTTATTGTGTTTGCAGCTGAGGTGTCGTCACGGCTGAACGCGGCGGCGGCGGCGGATTGAATCAGAGGCTGCTGTTTGATGCTCCGTTCAGAAGCACAGCAGCGTCCCGCAGTGTTACACGCTGTTGACTTACACTCCTGTTTTATTTATTTTTGTATTTCTTTCATTTACATGCAGGGAAACATAAATTTTTAGACACATACTAAAAAATACAGCGAGAAATTTCAGCGTCCCTGAACAGCGTCTGTCCGATCTGTTGAAAATCCTCCAGCAGCTCAGAGCAGCGCGGCTTCCTGGAGGAAAGCACGCCTCCGTTCAGCCTCAGCAGTCACTGCTGCTGATGCTGCCGTGGACGCCGACGCCGACCCTCCAGATCTGCTCGAGCTTTTCATGTGAACGATGACAAACACGCTTTAAATAAGCGGCTTTTCACCGGGTTTGATGGCAGAGGTCAGACTGTGTCAGTCGAAGCTCCACATCTGAGTTTCAGTCCAGGTCAGAGGTCCAAACAACACTCAGTTAATTAACGCCACGCGTCTTGTGATTGGGCGGCGTGAAACCGAGGCTCAGACACTTCGTCCATGCTCATTTCTCACAGCTGCGTTTACACCACTTTGACGTTCTGTCTGTGGGATTCAGGAGCTGGCGGTAAATCCTCTGCTGTGACGTTAAAGTGTGAGCCCTGACCTGAACAGGCTCCTCCTCGGGCT